>NW_021939546.1:9609346-9685952 GCF_001715985.3 Manacus vitellinus | reverse complement strand
CCAGCTGTTTGCGTGACTACATGTTCAACAGGCGCCTTCCTTGAGGGGACAATAAACCCGAGGGACTGATTTTTGAGGAGGAGGAGGCTGCCGGGCTGGTAACTGTATATTAACCCGGGAGCTTTTGTTTTAGCATCAGCCACCCGGGTTTGACGTCACCTTCGCTGGTAACGGGAGGAGGTAGCACTTCGGTGGGAAATAACGCCGTCTCCTTTCCCCAGGGCTCTCCCCTCTCTTTCCCACGAGGGATCTCCATCCTCCTCGGCACTTCTTAAAGTTCTTTTCTACATGCGTCCGTAAGTCCTTCCCTGTAGCGGGAACTGTCTGCCGGTCGCTGGGGCCTCCTCCCGCCGCCTCAGCATCCCCACCTGCGATCCCACGCTGCGAGACCTGCTCCCGGCGCCTCCCCGGGTGGGCTGGCCGTGGGCGAGCTACGGACCCCGAGCCGGGAGGAGAGAAAGCCCTGGCTCTGCTCGAGAAGTGCCGGCCCTGCCCGCCGCTCTCTCCGCGGCCGGGAGCGCACAGGGCCGCGGGACAGCCCCGCTGCAGGACACGCAGCGCTCACTGATGCGCCGATGACTCTTCCCCTTGGTCACTCTCCTTCCGTGGTTGCGAAAAGCACAACTGCAGAGCTCTACAACTTTTCAATATTTTTTTCACACTTACATCCCTCTTCCCCTCTCTCTCCTTTTCTTTTTTTTTTTTTTTTAATTTTTTGGTCACAAAATGAGCGCTTTACCACCCGACTTTCTGTGTGTGCAGCTGCCACCCAATCCTCGTGATTTAAGTGTTATAACACCTTTATTTAATACAGCCGCGAAGTCAAAATATCCGATTTAATTTTATTCTCAACCACTAATTTTATTCTCCGGGGAGTATTATGCTAATCATGTGATTTAACTTTGAATTCGTAAAACTCGATCAGGCCTAACAAGAAACTTTTAAAATATTGCTTTATATTGGCTTGACACGGAAAAAAATATTCTCCCTTAATCAAGGCAGTGTTGTTTGGGGTTGCGCTGGGGTTTTTTTCTGCAAATACCTTCCTTTCTTCCCCCCGAGGCAGCCTGCCATCACCAGCAACACAGACACGGGCTACGCCGATTTCCCCCGTTCCCTTGTCTTTCAGCTTTGATTTAAATTAAAGAGCTGGGTTATCCTTTCCGTTTATGGGAGTTTAAAACGATCTATTTTGGAAAGAGACATGGGGAGAGGGGAAAAAAAAAAAAGCCCAACCAAACGAAACCCCCAAGAGTGGGTCAGTAATCAGCCAGTGAAGTGCAGTGGTTTCTGTTCGGAGCCTCATCCCTCTAGAAACATCACAAACGGCAGTACTGAAGTTTGAACACACAACGTGTAGCATCTCTATCCCGAGGCTGTTTCCGTAGGCTCCTGCAGCACGTCCCCAGTCACTGTAACAGGGAGAGCTGGGGTACAGTGTCCTAGCGCTGGGCGCCTAAGTACCCACTGCCTGTTTCTGCTGTTTATCCAAAATCAGCAGCACAGGCACCTCTTCGTCCAAAACACTTCATCATACACTAGTTTTTAATGTTACTCTCGGTATCAATGCGGAATCGTAATAGTTGTGTTTTATTAAAAAAAAAATAAAATTGCAAGAATATGTAAGGCAGTTCCATGACTCAACAAGTTTTGAGGACATTTGTCCCAATCTCCCCCAGTTTCACGGGCGTTTACCGGTTTTCCACGCTCCGCTCCTCTCCCGCCGCCCTCAGGGCCGGCAGCAGCCTCGGCGGGGCTGGAGGCGAAGACGCCGCCGCTCCCGGGAAGCGCTGCTCTTCTCCTGGATTGCTCCCGACCCGGAGCCGAGGCCCCCTTTCGGGCTCGGCACCCTGCTCCGGGCTCAGGAAGTCTCTGCCCTTCCACTTTCCAGGAGGGAAGTGGGTGAAAGGGCCGTTCCCGTGTTGATGTTCTCTTACGAAGTGTCTTCAGAAAAGGAGAGCCCGGAATCTTACTTCTCACCAGTTTTATATTTTAATAATAGTAATTTCTCCCCTGTCCGTATTTTCCTTTGGAAGTTTTCATCGCGAACCACACACAGTGTGCGCATTTCACAGATTTATTCAAACAAACCACCCCTGAGTTGTGAGTTAGCCCAGAACAGCAGAGCCGCGGCCAGGACTTGCCGTGGGCTCGGGGCTCTCTCCAGCTCTGTCCCGGCCTGCACGTGTGTGTGAGAGTATGGAAGGGAGGCAGTGGGAAGGTGGATGTTTCTCTCCCCCCACCCCTCCCTTCTTCCTCCCTTCTCTCCTACTGCAATTCATTTCTGTTTGACGAGGCACAATAAAATCTTCTTGTACATCCCTGCTCCCGTGTCTTTCTGGGGGAGGGATGTTTGTTTTAGGCACGCACAGAGCAGCCGCCCTCCCGCTGCCCGGGCGGGACGAGGAAAGAGAAATTCATTTCTCCAAACCCGGTGGAATGCAACTTTAAAGCCCCCGAGACTGGTCTCGCTCCCAGCTTGGCTCTGGGAGCAACTTTCACCGCCGTCAAACCACGAGAGGAGCTCAGGTTTGGACCCAGCTCCTTGCTTTCCCCCCGCGGGCACCGGCCGAGCCTCGGAGGGGCAGCCCGCGTTGGCACCGGGATCTGGGCCGGCTCCAGGGCTCGGGACAAGCCTCGTAGACCTCCGGAGCCCCCCCGGGCTGTGGGGTCCGAGGTGGAACCCCACCACGATCAGGGCAGCCCGCGCCCTCCAGACGCGTGAAAGTCGACGATATTTAGTTACAGGAACGAGCAGAAACACCGCGTTTCGTTGCGCGGTTCCTCGGTTGCTGCTCAGTTATCCCCGCTGTGCGTGTGGCTCTGGCAGTGTCCAGAAACGCACCATTCGGCGCCCGCGGCTCGGCGCTAACATCTGGGTCAGCTCGATAAAACACAAGAAGGGGTTTCACATATTTATTTTGAAGAAGCCCCGATTTCCTCGGTGTTTATTTCCCTCCTAACTGGCCTTGATTCACCCAAAGGCTTCCCATGTACGGCTGCTCCGCTGCCGAAGTTTGAGAGGGCTGCAGCAACGGTGCTGCTGCAGCTTCCCCCAATTGCAGTAGTAAATCTTAATTAAAAAGCGCCCGGCTATTGGCTGCCATGCGGGGGAAGGGACATACACGCCCGCAGACAGCACAGCGGTCGGAATCATCCCAGAGAAATATAGTTCTTGATTAGTGTATTTTCATCTCGTTCTTAGCAGAAGACAGTTTGTAAGTACCTGCTAATGTTAGTGCTCTTTAAGGTTTCAATTGTTCTAGGGGGTTTGCCATTGACTTTTTCATTATTTACCTACTGAATCAAAGTAAGCAAATGCCATCTGTTTCCCTGCTGCTATCATCTTCACTTTTAATTATCCGCCCAGCAGCCTAATAGAGATGATATTAAACTAAATCTTTTTGACATTAAAAGTAATTATCCCCAAACCAATATTACAAGAATGAAAATTACCACCATCATCCTCCCCCCCCCGTTCAAGAAAAAGGCACATTCCTCCTAGTCCAGGCAACCTCTTCAGATCACGGAGCGAGGAAAGAGATACGGAACTCCCGTTAGTCCGGACTTCTCAAGTATTTGAAACATTATTAACTCGATTTCCTGGCTCCCAGTAGGGGAGGAAAAAGCGACAAGGGAGAAAGATTCGTGGAAGGAAATAAGGGAAATTCGGAGCTCCCGAGAGCCCCACGCGGGCTCCTCTCTACCCTGCGGCGGCGGGGCCGGGACTACCTGACCCCTTCGGGATCCGCTGGGCCCGTCACAGGTTCCAGCACCCGGCTTTTAGAGAACAGCACATCATAAACACACAGACGTTCAGCCCTCGAAGTGCTTCGCACCATCCAGCGGCACCGGCCGCGTGTATCTCGCTGGCGTTGCGGGGACGGTCATTAGAGGGACACTGGGATCGGGGTCGTAATGAAGGGGCACGGCGGGTCCTCTGACAGATGGCCGCCGGCTGAATTACCTCCACAGAGTCATTTCGCTTACTCCCAGACTTCTCCGCCATTTCTCCTCCGACTCGCTTTAATACGAGCCGGAGCCGCGTCCCCCATTTCCTTTAATATGTGCTAAACTGAGCTAATTTTAATTGCATGTTTCAACTTTGCTAATTAAATAGAGTGGTCTAATTAAAAGTGACTAGGGAACAGTTTTAATTCAACCCTCTACTTTTTTAACAATCCATTATGCAACAAATCCAGGGTAAGCCCTCCCTTTAAAAAAGCTACAGATGATTGGGTTTTTACACCTTTTTACGCGCTCACAATGGGGAG
Organism: Manacus vitellinus; assembly: GCF_001715985.3. NCBI lineage: Eukaryota > Metazoa > Chordata > Aves > Passeriformes > Pipridae > Manacus > Manacus vitellinus. Next base: position 9,681,678 of record NW_021939546.1, on the reverse strand, counting down.
ACTTGACCCAACATATGTAGCGGTGGGGCCGGGCCCCCCCGGCTCCCCGGCGGGGCATCGCGACCGGGCCGCCTCGCTGCTGCTGCCCCGCCTGAGCGCGGCTGGACCCGGGGGCTTCCCGGGGCCTCTCCGCTGGAAGTGCGGAGACTATTAGCCCAGCAGAGGTTAGAGTAGCACATCCCCAAGACAGCAGCACAGGATTTGGGAAAATCGGGCTCTTTACACGCTTCATCTCTTCACCAAGTGCTCATTAGGTTGTTAACCTCTGGTTCACATGAAAGGGGCATGTGATGAATCCCCTCCCGAACAAATGGGCGCATCCCCCTTCAGGCACTGAACAAAGCCCTTAAAATAACTGCACAAGAAAGCCTTTAGTTGTTACTCTAAAATTTCTTTTCTCTGAGAGCTTGTGCCCATCCACACACACGCACACCGACACACAGAAAGAGGGGAAAAAAGCTCACATACGCAAAAATCCATCCATCACCCCCATCCCCTTCCTCCGTGTGTTGGAGCTAAAAATTAAAAATCCCTGTTTCTTCCCTCGGGCCTTTGGCGCTGCCTGATGTCCCCCGGGTTTGGCTGAGGCTCGAGCTGGGGCTTCCCAAGGGAGGGGAAGGAAATCTTAATCGCTTTAGCGGGGCGGGCGGGGGAGCAGCCTCTGCCTGTGTAGGGGGAAAGACACGCGCCCCGGCCGGGGGCAGCTCTCTGCGGGGGCAGGGGGGGCTGTGGGGGTGCCCATGTCCCCCCCCGCTCTACTCTCCCCTTCTTCCACCCTCCTGGGAGACAAGCTGAGCGAATCCACAGTTGAGGAGTTTCCCTTTCTCTCAGGGGGAGCGCGGCGAGGGCCGGGACAGCTCGGGGGGAGGCCAAAGCCCTCCGAGCCCCCGGTCCCGGTCTGCGCTGGCAGCCGGGGAGGCAGAGCGGGTCGTGTCCTAAACCACACGGCCTCAAGCTCTGGGGCCAGCGCTGCCTGCTCGGGGCTCACTGCCCACGGCCGGCCGGCTGGCCAGGGAGAGGAGCCTGGCTCCGCGTTCCCATCGTTCGCCTGCGGATTTAGGGCTCTTTAAGACCTTTGCTTTTCTCTCCCTCCCTCCTTCTCCCTCTCCCTTTTTATTTCCCAGCCCCTCGGGCATGGATTAAAGTGACAGACAATTTTCCCCTCGCACCTTATTGATGGCTAAATGCACTTTGAGTTAATGCGCGGGAAGGGGAGGGGGGGTCCCGGGACCGCTGCGAAACCTCAGCGGGTCGACGGAGCGGCCGCGGGTCGGGGGCGGCTCGGCACGGGCTGCCCCGCTCCCTCTCCCGCATCACCTCGCAGGTGGCTGCGGGGCAGCGGAGGCTCCGCTGGGAATCCTCGTGTCCGCGGCGCTTTCCGTGGCACAGGAACACCCGCGTGTGCCGCAGCCCCCCGGCAGCCGCGGAGACACGCGTTCGCACTCACAGGCGCACGCAGGTACAGCGGAGGCAGCAGCTCAGGGCCAGAATGACTCGGGAAAGCTCCGCTCTGCTAATTTACTACAGGGCGCTCCGAGAGGTTCATTAAAAAGGCTCTTGTCAGCTCCCTAACGATCCGAGGGCTTTTTAATTATATTTTATATTCCCCTACCCGTCTCCTAACTTCAAACACATGGTAAAAAGGATTTGCTGTTTTGTTTCAGGTAAAACCTAATAATTAAAATTCAGACCCCGTCCCATGCATCTGCTTCGCCTTTGCCAAATGAATTGAAGGGAGAGAGAAAAGCGATTTCATTGAGATCACAGATGGGGTGCAGGTTTTTGGAAGAAATTTGAGAAACACCATTGTCCAGAATCAAAACTCTATGTCTTGCCCCACAAAGGGGGCTGCTTTAAGCCCCTCAACTTCTATGGGGCTTGTTTTTTAAACTTTAAGTGTTCCGCACAATAAGCTGCCACCAAAATGTCACAACCACTCTGATTCCAAGTGTGTCTCGCTGCAAAGGGTGCAGAAAAATGAAGGGAGCAAAGGGAAGGAGTGTAATTAAAAACCCTGGAGCTCCCTCCTGCCTGCTGGGGCCCGGTGGCCGGTCCGGGGCGGGAGCGGTGGGGAAGTGCCCCCGCCCGTGGCAGCGGGACGGGCACCCCGAGGTGCGGGGCAGCCCCCCCCGCGCTCCTCCCGCATCTGCCCGGCCCCATCCCGGCTCAGCACATCGGAGTGCTCCCATATTTTGGAGGCTAAATTGTTTCATTATCCGAAAGCAGAAGATTAAGCCTTTTATTTTTATTCGTGGTCATGACAGCCCCAGTCGGATTTGCCAGAGGATTCCCCCCCTCCACGTTTATTGCCCCAGGAGCTCAGGAGCTGAATAATCTTGACGGAATGCGATAGATAAACACAGCCTGTATCGTTCAAGAGACATATCGAAGGCGTTTGCGGAGGGGCGGGAGAGCCGGTTTAACAGCATCATCAAAACGCACACGCACTTCGGGAAAAAAATTCTTGTAATCTTTTTACAGTTCACATGCGGAATTTAACGGGGCCCATACACAAACACAGACCTCTCTTAAGTTAAGGATGGATCATCCGCAATCTACACGGCACCCTCCAGCTCTGGTGCGACCAGCCCCGTAGGACCGGGTAGCGCTGGGGAGATGCCTGGGCATGTGGATCCCTGTGTTTGGTTGGTTGGCTGTTTGGTTTGGTTTTGTCTTTTTCCCCGGAATGCCCAATTCTTCCTTGGCGCGCCCCTCGCCCCGCACCCGGCTGAGCGGCCCCATCTCCGCCCACGCCCGCGGGGAAGGGCACGGCCGCCGGCCCCACGCTGGCCAAGGACGGGCACCCGCGAGGGATTTCCCCCTCTTTCGATTTCTCTTTAACCAATTCTCACTATTTTTTAACCAATTCTCACTATTTTTTGGCGGAGCCGAGCCTGGGCGTGACGGAGCCAGGGCGGAACCGCTGCAGGGTCCGCACGGAGAGGGATCGAGCGGGGAAGAGCCCGGGGGGGCGGATCCCGCCCGGCGCTCCGGTGCCCCTTGGATTCTGTCCCCGACGGCTTCATCCAGCCCCGGGAAAGGCCGGTCCGGTCCCGGGAGAGCCTCGGGTGGTGCCTTCGCTCCCCTTTCTGCTCCTCCATGCCCACATCTTCAGGGGGAGCCGGCGGCCTGAGGTGCGAAGGCGCGGTGGGATCTGCGTCCAGGCTGAGATTTTTTTTTTCGGTGTTTTTGTTTGGTTGGTTTGGTTTTGCTACGTTAGACGGTTCTGCAACAGCCACACAACGTTTGACTTACCTTCACCTAAACCTTGAAGAAGTGTATTTCAGCAACGGAGTGTTTTCTGTAATTCAGTTCTAAAAAATACCTCCCTCATTTTTTCTTTATTAGATCCACAAAATAATTTATAAGTTCCTCTCTATCGGTGAGCTTATAATTGTGATTAAAAAAAAATTCCTTCTCCATTGCCACCCTTGCCTTCCCTTACACAATCAAAGTCCTAAGTAATCAGAGCAGACAAACGGGCAAATAGACCTACCAAAAGTGAAAAATAATTCTACCTACACATTAGAATAATTTTTAAACTCCTAAAATGGCTGCAACAGAATGAGGGATTTCAAACGACAACAAATTAGGTCTATCTGTAAATTTAGAAAAGGCAAGATCATGAGTAGGATACCATTGTTACAAGGTATAAAATACCTGACTGATAGTTACTTATGCTAATGGAGACTGTGACAATAGGCTAAATAAAGCATAGAGGTAAATAAAATGGTAGAAACCACATTTCGAGGTAAATGAAAACATATTCAGTAGTTTACTAAATGATAATAATTAAAAAACAGAACAGAGTAGCATTTACTTTTAAGAAGAAAACTGCATCAAGAGGAAGATAACAAAGAGAAACTAAGTAACAGGTAAAAGAGTAAGATTGTAACCAAAACTATTTGAAGACACTGCCTTAGATCTTTAGAGTACACATATATCTGACTTTTTAAAAAGACTACAGAAGGCCCACAAGAAGTAGCTGGGTCATGTGAGCCAGCACATTAAAGGATGCAATGGAAAGACAGACACAAATTAGGAAAACAGAAAAGCAAATTAGAAAATCTGTGCAAATTTAACTTTCAGAAGACACAAATCCAGAACTAAACAACTGATAGACATCAAGGAACAATTACTAAAGGTGTAAAAGATCATTAAAAAAATCAGAAACAGGAAACCTGCCAGGAGGTAATGGGACTAATGTATTTTCAGGGTGTAAGAGACTCCTTTTCTTAAAAATAGGCAATTGCAGGAAAACTAATCCAGTTGTTTGCAGTGGTATTTACTACACTGGAAACATCTTTTCTCGAGGAAAAAAAAAAGAGTATTACTCAGAGACTGAGAGCTGGAAGCAGCAAGCAACAGTTTTCATAGTGAGAAAAGATTCCAGCAATGTCCCCAAGGATCTGTTATTCAAGGTACTCATACACCACTGTCTGGAAAAAGAGATCAGTAGTGAGCTGATGATATTAATGAATGATAAAAACTCATGCAAGATGAGTGGATCGGAGGTGAATAGCGATGAACTGTGGAATACTGTCACAACATGGAACTGGAAAAACAGTAAATGAAACCCACTGCTAGTGAATACAACATAACAATCCTGTTAACCAGGAGTTTTATGAGCATAGGAACTAATGAAGCCTCCTTCAACCAGCAGCTGAATGACATTTTAATTGAATTATATTAAGGCTGCAGTGTGACTTCAGTCTTTATTACACATAAAAGAATCCACAGAGAAAAGCCGTGACTAAGGAGCAAATTCTCTGGTATCTAATGAGACATTAAAACGCGTTGAAACTTATTTTCCTGCAGGTAGGGTGCTCAGGCTGCTCTCACAAGTCTGGAGTGACTCATAAGTCAGATCTAGAGTGAGACTTGCCTTCACCCCACCCACTCAAGAGACCTTCATCTAGCTTCCTATTCCTTGAATTCTGGGCTCCTGGCTTTCACAAAACTTGTAGAAATTTCAGACAGCAAAACCTTTATAGCATTTAATTTGCTTGAAATAAAAAAAAATAGATGTAAAATGCAAAGGTAGTAAAAAGGTATTAAAAATATTTTAAGGACCATGACCAATTTCATCCCACATGAATCAGCAAAGCTGTCAGGGAGAGTAGCCCAGCCTTCCTCTCTTTCTTATCTTCATTCACTCACCTAGAGCCACTTCAGCCCAAAAACTGCCCCAGGGAAAAAAACTGGTAATTTTTTAACTAGTTTGCCTGGTCCCAGTGCAAGATGGGGGCAGAGGTGGCTCTGCTGTCAGCAGCACAGATCTGTATCAGATTGAGTATAAAACTGTCTGGACCCTGACACATTTAGTGCTAAATTTGGTATTCCTCCACCTCTGTCATCTGTGGGGAAATGGTTTCAGGTAGACAACAATGGGTCACACTGTGTACAGTGCATAGCAGTTTCTGCTTTCTTTCATGACCCTTTCAGAACAAAAAGTATAATTAAGGCTACTGCAATTGCCTTCTCTTTTATACAAGTAGAATAATAAAATTAAACTTGGCTGCAGAATCAACATTCAGTCTCTCCCCCCAGGTCTTTTGTCCAAAAAAACCAATGAGTGCAATGAACATCCACTGGAAAGGGCTGGATGGCTCATCTCAGGCAAGCACCCAGCTGCCAGTCTGAAGACTGACGCCCCTGCTTGTACCTTCCAATAAGCATAAAGAATTCTGTATTTTGGCAGTCAGACAGCTTTGACAGTGGACAGCACACACATTAAAAGCAGCTGTACTACGGTGGTGTTGAAGCAGCCTTCTGAAATGTCCAACACAGGGTCTTGTTTCTCCTCAGGCCCACAAGACTCACAATATTGGAAAAACTGAAGTGTGAAGTAAAATTCAGTGAAAACTCCTCCTCAGGAGGGGGCCACCATCACTATTTCCAAATAAAAATGTACTCTCTGTTTTGTCAAATGTTGGAAGGTTTTGATGCTTACCTGGATTCATGGCCTGAGTGCTGAGAGCCCTCAGGGGTGGGACACACCCAGGACAGAAGAGTTGGAAGCCTTTGCTCCAAGAAGGAATGGCACACAAAAGACATCTCCATCTTTAGCATTTCCTACTGACTGCTCCAAGCAGGATGTGGTTCTGCCTGGTAGTGACACTTCCATGTAGAGAGACCTACTTATGTGATTTGTCCTTGCTGTGGATCCCATTTTAAGCCACCAAAATCTTCCTGTGTATTGTTCAGGAGCTTGGACAAGGAAGTGCTTCAGTCCTGTCAGTCTCGGTCACCATGATTTGACTTTTCCCCACATTCAGAAGAGTGAAATCATATAACTTTTTAGCAGAAATATCACTGTAATTGAAAATTTATTTTAAGTTTCTAGTGTCACCCAGTAGGTACAGTTTACGAAAGCCAAAGTCCTTTTCTGCTACATTGAAAAGAAGAGGTAAAACCCCCAAGAGAGCTCTGTCGGAAACTCCCTCAGCACTCCCACTAAACTGAAGAGTGCATATGCAGAGAGACAACAATTTTGCTCTGTGTGTCCTCTAATAAATGATTTCAAACATCACTGTCAACAGGCAGAAAGTTTCTCCCAAAGCCAGAGCATGCCCCACCTTCAATTCACCCCAGTGCTCTGAAGGTCAGTAAGGAAAGCTGACACGTTGCACAGGATTCCTTTCATTAACAGTAATTCTTTAAGACTTAAAACTAATGCATTAATCACGTTAATGGTAATCCATTAATGTGAGGAACCTGCAGATAAAAAGGCAGAATCAAGGATATGCTCTGTAGCAACAAAGTTAAGAGTTTTAGGGTAATACTGAATCATGAAATTAGACTGACTAGAGGATTATCTGTGCCAGCAGAGCGTGTGAAGTGAATACCATGGTTTAGGAGAGCAGAAATGATGGCACAGAATATTAATATTTCTACACAGGGATTGGTTTGCATTGAGGGAAAGGTGACTCGAGATGGCTGCTTCTTGAAATCAGGCCCAAAGTATTTAAGGACCAAAATCATAAACTTTTTATTTAAAGAGCGATACACTTGTTTACTTTGTGGCAGAATGATCCCTGTATACTGATCTCAATATCTTTATATCAGAGGCAGTAATGCCACCACTTTGAACACTTTCAGGTAATCATCACTAGAACATTTTGATAATGACAGTGTATTTTGCAATATGAACAAAATGAGGGAAAAAATAAAAGAGTTTAGAAAAAAAAAAGGCCAACCAACCCTGGGAGTACTGACTTCAACAAGTTCAACAAATATTCAAGCCACATTTAATAACTTTATAAAACTAGTATCAAAGTAAAGAATATATAGTCAAAATACAGAAATAAAGTTGAGTGAGAGAAAACAGCCTGATGAGATCAAACAGAAGTTAAACAGATTAACATAAAAGTTAGCTGAAAGGTTGCCTTGCTTCGTGTAGCAGTATTTCAGCAATTCATCTCCTCAATAGCCAGCTTAGAAGGAAAAAAAAAAAAGATATGCATCACTTTAAAATCCTGCTGTATGTATTACTGTGATTGTTTGTAGAAACAGCATCACCCCAATTTGCAACCCAAGTTAATTTCTTATTTAATAAACGCGGTGGATTTTTTTTTTAAAGAAAACAAAAGTTCAGAATGAAGCGTCTGCATTTAGCTTTCCATCACACATACATTTATCATTCTATTGGCTATGAATTCTTTTATTTGTGAACTGCAAATTATTAGGATTTGCTTACACTTCCAAACCTTTTGTTTGTCATAGATACTTCACTTCTAAAAGTGTCTGGTGTAGCACTCACTAATTACAGAATTATAAAAGGTAGAATAAGGCTTTCCCCGCTCAGAAATTTGCATTTTTGGTAAAGGTAACAATATATCAGCGTCACTAACACCCTAATAATAGGCATACATTTAATTTTATATCACCATCCTTCCAAAGAAAAAAAAAAGAAAAACTAAAAGACGTGTGCAACTGGTTTTTGCTTAGTACAAAATTTTCAAATCAGAACTCATTTAGCTACAATACACACAATGAATGACATACAAACATAGGTGGAAAACAATGTGTCAGGCTTTAAAAGAAAAAGGAATTTCATTAGCAGATGATGAATCTGTATTGTGTACTATCCTGCAAGCCCAGAGATTAAACTAAAAAAGAAGGAGAAAAAAAAAAACAAAAAGAAAAAAATAACTAAACCAGTTTTGATGCAGGTTTGGCATCAACTGCACGTTATGGTCTTAGACTCAGTATGCTCATTCTATAGTTGAGAATTTGAAGTACCAGATTTTTCCACATCAGATAGCAGGTAGCTGGTGCATACATTTCAGACAAGAGAACTAGGATTTCTTTAATTTGAGAAGGGATCAATAATGTATTGTTAAAATGTCCGAAGTGTGCAACAATAAGGCAGATTTCTTATTACACCACCCCTTAAAATACCCATTGTTTGATGAACCAAACAAGGTGCTTTAAACCAGCAGAGTAATAGGAGACAAGCAAGTGCCAGAATGAAGGAAAACTGCTAAATTGGGAACTGCCCTTTCTTTCACAATGAGAAATAAAGAACTTTTGTATCTGGTATTTGAAAGGTTTTTAACAGCTGATATTCAATATCAGCTGATTCCTGAACTGTTGGCAAGATACCAGGTTTCTGGTACTGGCCATTTCTTATGTTATTTAAATATTCACATCATGCAATAAGCAGTTTCACACTGCAGTGTAATGGAAAATACTTCCTAAACTGAATTGGAACCGAGACCCAAAGCAGAACCAGTAAATAAATATCTTGCATATATGTCAAACTATATTCTCCAAACAAAACCTTACATCTTATCAAAGAAGTCAGAAAGTACTAACAAAAATTATATGCTTTCTACTATAATACTGTTAAATTTTCATGGCTGAGAATGTCCCATTAATTTTTTTTCTGCCTTTTTAAATTAGTTGACAAAGTAGAAATTCAAACACAGAAATAAAATGCATATATATGAGAGCACTGGCTCAGTGAGATATCAAATATACAGCATTCTAGTGTCAAAAGTACAGGCAGAAATGTCCAAGAATTCTTGGTGAAAAAGGGGCATTTGAGGAGTAAAAATTCTACTTAACAATCACTCACATTTTAACAGTGCATTAATTATAACAAAAGCTGGATGATAAGTGAGCAACAGAATCATAATGTTCAGTGTTCATAGCAGAACTTTATCCTCTGCTCATTTAAATGAGGTTGGAAACATATACTCATGTATGTGAAACTTTAAGTAGCTATGTTTTTTCAATTTTTCAGGATTCTTGCAAGAGGCAAACTTGTGACATGGGATTGAGCTGGATGATAGTACAAGGTGGTGTTGATAGGAGTCTTCCTCTCGACGCTGTGCCTCTGGCTTATCAAAGGATGATTAGTCCTACAATCTTGTTTGATCTATTCTTTTGCCTCTAGGAAAAGGGTTTCTTGAGGATACAGTTTTACCTCCAGTAATGATTTATTTGGATCCAGCTGGGTCACCTGTAAAGACATGAACACAAAGATATGTGTAAGTAAACTTTCTTGAATTGTTTATCTTCACAGCACAGATTTTCACTGGGAATGTTTTTGAGTCCCTCCATCAGTGCTTACTGAAGTTTTGAGTATGATTTTCCAGGATGCAGATTAAGAAATACATATGCTATTTTCTGCTGTTATTATTATTATTAGTAGCATTATTTTGTAATAACAATAAACAGAATCCCTGACATCAATTCCAAGAAGATTTGGTTCTCTACCATAAAGGCATGAATCTGTTTTTGTCAAAGTAAAGAACTTTTCCAGGGATTACTAGAACACATGAGTTAAAATGAAAAATGCAATTGTAGCCCTAGATAAGTATCCTAAAATTTCAATCAAACTGATGGTGCAACCAGTGGGGCCAATCCAACAAGATCCCATCATTGAAAGGGGAAACTCATTCTCCCTTTATTTTCCTACTCCCCTTCTTGCTCCAAGTCACGTGGTGAACTTGATGCTTATCAGCTACCTTTAGGACCCCAGGCTGTGAGAAATCTGTTCACTTTTAGTTGTTTGGTGATTTTTCTGTCACGCCAGTGAGTCAAACTGGTGAACGCACAAGTCCAGCCAGCACGAAATCCAGTGTGAGGTGAGCAGCAAAAACATCAAGCAACAAGCAGAAGGAAAGCAGGGCCCTCCTCTCTTCACTGGGAGTGAGATGCTAAATCAGGTCACTGCATGGTGAGGCTGCATCTCAACCCAGCTACTGCTGTGATACTTACTATGTGCGTGTGTGTATATGTGTATATATCTATATATAAGCATTATAAGTAGTGTGTCTGTACATCTTTATACAGATTCTTAGGTGTGCACAGCTGTATTATAGGATTGTTTTCCAGAATCCTGACTCCTCATTGGATTTGTAAAGGTATTTAGGCAATCACTAGTGCAGGTGGGCATACAGGAGAATTCCACTGAGAGTTAGATGCCATGCCATTTGGAAAATAATGATACGGGCACTACCTGCACCATTAGTGCCACAATTCTTCAGCATTTGGATCCTAGCACCAAACCCTGAAAGCTGCTCAACATCCTGACTATCCCATTACTGACTTTCACTTAAGGCATGTAAGTAATTCTCAGTTCAGAGTCATCAAGAAACTTTCGTGTTCAGAATTCTACTTATAAGCCAGATTGCTGCCTATAGGATAAGTCTTTCTATGGAAATAGAATTTAATTTTAAATATTACATAATTACATATATACTTATACAGACAAATTAATGACAAGGGTCTTGTTGTCCTTCAGACATTCAAGTTTACATGCCAATGCTGTGACACCCTTCAGAAGACTACTGCAAAGCTTCGTGTAGAAAGATGAGTATTATTTCTTTTAATCTTACCATTTTCTGATATTTCCCTTCCATCTTTAAACTTATTTTCTGTGGTAATTCTGTTTTAGTTTATTCTGCTGTCTGAGCACACACCAGTTATTCTTGTGAATAATAGATTATCAGTCTATAAGTATAAATGCAAATGCATGCCAATAAACTTTTTTCCACAGTTAAATTTGTTTCATCTACGACCACAGCATGCCACTGCTTTCTAAAAATGTTTTTTGAAAACATTAGGGGTCAAACAAACTGAATACCATGAATTAATAAGAAATGTTAATGTAATTTTTCTTAAAAGCATAACTTACTAATCCTGTTATCAATTAACAAAACTAGCATTGCTTCTCTTTCTCTCCCCCGAAGTAAAATAAGCAAACTTAAAATATATTTGCATTTCTATTGTCTTATTGAATAATTAGAGAAAATTTATTATTTAAACAAACATTCAAAGCTTATCACTCCCTAAGTCCACTGAAATAAGTGTAATTTCACCTGACTGCAGCAGAATTTTTTAAAAAATGACAGAATTAAAAAAGCCAAACCAACCCCAAAAACCAAACAGATGCATTATTTTCATTCCCAAAGCAGGAACGTATTTTCTTAAACTTTATGTACCAGGGTGAGCTATTGCTAAATGCCTAGAGAGAAAAATAATTTATAAAAACCAGACTCAATTTTAGATTCCTATTATCTACAGTCTAATTATGCATTCCTGCACAGATGCTGCTTAAATTATTGAAAGGTTATTATCTTCGAAAGCAAACCCGTTACGTAAAAAACAGCCAAAGTAGTGCATTTAAGTTTGTGATTACAGGAGTATGCTAATTAAGTATCTTGTTGCATTTTTTAATGTTTTGGTATTCTGCTACAGTCCTTTATTGCACATAAGCCCAGAGAGAGAAGTAAAGAGGGGTCTGTGCAATTCACAGCATGTGAGGTATCGGGCACCTGAGAGAAGCAATTTTCCTTCTTTTCAGTTCAAGCCTGTATTAAATCAGACCTCTCTATTTTCAAATCCTGCAACCATTTGGGGTTTTCCCTTTTTTTTTTGTAGTTTGTTTTTTTGTTTTGGTTTTTGTTGTTGTTTGGTTTTTTTGTGGTTTTGTTGTTGTTGTTTTTTTTTCCTTCCAAAAAAAACACAAGGAAAGACATAACGAGTCTGCTCTACATTTGGAAAAAATAAAATCTGAAAAGCAAGCCCAGGCACTGAACACAATCTTCCAGACTGTAACCATGTGGAAACTTGTTATTCACTTGTGTGTAATTCAAGATACATGTCCTAGTTTAAGGTTTGCAAAACTTCAAGTGCTTTAAATAATAACAGTGCATGATGTATGTCCCTTCCTCGACGTCTCCACACTTAGAAGGTTTGCTAGAAGCCTTGTGGAGTACCTGCCGCACAAGGACTGTGCAGCTTTTACTCATAATTTCAGTGTGCTGCTTAATTCACTGAGGGACAGCAGAGTTTGCAAATGTTTACACCATTACCCAATTAACTAACAATATGGCTCCTACATCTGTCAACAAACAAAGCTGTTGTTGCTTTGTTTTAGCTCCTTGGCATTTTCTGTTCATATGGGTCGCCATTGTACTTAATTATCACACCACAACCCTTCTGCAGCTTCTACTTTGTTATTTGTGGTTTGTAAATATGTTGTTTACTATGAAGAATAGAAGCCTTATTAGTGAACACACCTCCTAACAAAAGAAATGGTTTCTCTTGTAAATATATGAAATATAAGACCTAAGATGCCTTTTAACTTACAGTATTTTAAAACAGAATTAGAAACCAAAGAATGACCCTATAACAAAGGACCTTGGAAGAGCTGTAGCCCACAAAGGTGTGTTAAACGTAGTGTTCTGCTGAATTTTGTGCACTTAAACTTATGTGTATTATTTCAAACTGCAAAGTACAAAATACCATCAAATTTATATCTGTGTACCTTGTTTAATTAACAACAGGATAAATTCTGGAGCCCACTTCAGTGCTGGCACCCCTCTGCTCTGGTGCCATTGCATGATGCTCTTTCCAAAACAGCCCTGCACATTATATAAGTTACACTGTCCCAAACCCCTACACCTTTATTATTTAAAGATTTCTTCTATGTTGTTAGCAACTACACAGGAAATAATTTAAGCATGTGTTTATAAACTGAATCTGATTTGATCCTGTCAAACTCAAAGAGATTCATCTATGTGGTGAAATCAACACGTTCTTGATTAAGGTTGCAAAATTCACCAAGTTAAACATTCAGCATTTTTTAAAGGCCTCAACAAATGCTAAGTCTTACATGCTCCAAGTCCTACAATAACTGACTTTCTACCAGTTGTATGCACACAGGGCTGGCAATACCAGCTCATGAGTTGAATGTATTTTTCAAATATCTTTTGTGGGTTTCCTAAGGCAAATAGTTTATATTATAATGAAATGTAAACTAAGATCCCTCAAAAAGAGAATGTAAGCCATTCCAAGCTTATTTAATGTGTAGGGTGCAGAGGAGGGACACAATATTCAGAAGCTAAGAGAGTATAACACAAGTGACAGCAAAATTACTGATAATCAAGCTCCCAGAATTCTGTAGAATAACATGCAGCAGCACTTGGGGCTGTCCCAAGGCCAATGCAGATACTGCCCCAGGAGATTTTCCCTTCAGGCAAATGACTTTCTGTGTAAACTTTAACACTCCCCTCCCTTCAGGGAAGACTCCTTCCAGCAACATGACCAGAGGTGCTAACAGGGCCTTACTTCTGTCAGCATTAGATCTTGCCACTGAGCTGTGAAAGGTTTCATTTTCACCAAAATAGGTTTAAGTTGGTAAAACAACACTTTTCTTCCAACTGTGGATACAGTTTTACAGGCCCTTATAAGGGCTTTGGTGTACTGGAGCTGTGGCTTCCAGCTTCGTTATATAGCCAATGTCAGTTTGGGGCACAGGGAAGTTATTATTTAATAAATATTTGTTTCAATGAATTCTGTGGTAATTATTTCAACTAAGCACTAGCTAGTTGAAGTACTGTGGCGCTTTGAAGTTCAAATGATTTATGACTGCACAAACGTGGAAGGTAGTACATATATATATATATATATATTATACACACTTCTGTAGGAATGTAGTACCTACTTACACTTTATTCTGAATAAATTCATTGGCTTTTAAAATAAACCAACAATAAAAATGCATACTAATTTAAACAACATTTTTATAGCAAAGTCTTTTTCCTTCTAGAATAATTTCTGTATTATTTCTGTCTTCACCTTTGCTGAGCAATCTGTTCTATTACACATTCACATCCTGAGCAGCTGTACTTTCATCATTTCGAAGGTGTGGTTCCTTACCCTCCCTAACTCTGTAGGGAAAAGATAAATACAAAAAAAATGGCTTAATGCCCAGGAAGGTAATTTAAAAATAAAGAATCGAATACACAATTATTATGACACTTACACAAGCAGTAAATATCACACCCTTCACCTTTCTCTCCACCCTAGGACAAGGATCTGATTCCCAAGTAGCACAGCCTCTATACCACTTACACACGCATGAATACATTTAATGAATCTAACGGACAAAGAGTTCTTTTACTCTCTTTCCTAATCCTCCTAAAGTATAAATGCAATAGAAATTACTTAAAGGCACACCTGGTAAAGTACCAGATCTGTTTAAAAAACTATATTTTCAGAGTGACACACAAACAAATACAGTGAATCCTTTCTACCTATTGAAATATCTCTGGGTTACACAGATAATACGCTCAACTTGAGCAACACACAAAGTGGGGTTACTTTATAGAAATATATGCAATTAGATCAGGCTTAGTTGAATAAACTTGCAGATAATTTACATCTGAATTGAAGAAAGCCGTCACAAACAAGGAAAAATATGTCATAGTAAAAGACTTGTAGTCTCGTTCCAAACACAAAGCTTTAATCCAGATACATCACACTCTTACTGTCTCACTTCTTTGAAGAGATTTTCCCAAAACATATTTTAGATTAAGCATGTTTAAAAATACATTTACTTAGCAAAGTAACAGCTGTTGATAAAACAGAAAATTGAGATGCTGTATCCTCTACTTTGAGCTTCCATGCTGTATCCTCTACTTTGAGCTTCCTACTCTTCCTTTGGAAAGCTGTGCAGTGCTCTGAGATACACAAGATGCCACCAACCTTTACAAAGGGTAAATTTTCACTGCCTTAACATAATTCATATAAAAAAAAGAATTTGCTGCATAGATTTTAACAACTGAAGGCTTATTAACCTCTCTTGCATTACCTGACTTTTTTAACAGTAAATTAAGACAGTAATTGTGTTCTCTTCTGTTTTCTAAAACACTAAACATAATGACAGGGCAGTGTAAATAACAAGGATAAGCCCAAACTCAGTGTTACTATATTTGTATAGTGGCAGTGGAACTATCTGGTGAATTTTAGAAGTCCAACATTATGAATTCAGGATTCTGCATGAAAATTCAGGTTTTTAATTGGGAAAAACCCCATAGTATTTGTAAACCAAAGCTTAAAACCCCCACCAACACTAATCGTTCCTGTGTCAAAACTAAATCAAGTCCCAATGTAAATGATGTTTTAAAAAAATACCATTTTTAACCCAAATCCTATGGCTTTTTAACACTGGGTAATAAAAGAAATATATAGCTGTAGTTTATTTACTGTTCAATAAAAGACCCTAGGAAGTGCTGTGTACAGTGGCTCCACCTGGGTAGCTCTGAGGTAGTTCTGTGCTTCCTTTTAGCTCAAGATCAGAAATTTTGTTTAGGGATCAATTCTCCCCCAAAATATGGCCAAAATATATCCAGTTACTAACAGCACTAAATACTTGTTTTATGTTTATTGCCAAGAACTAATCTCACTGAAAAAATCACTACCAAAAGACTGCATCTCCCTGTAGCCTTTCAAACAGCTCATTTTCAATGACAAAATAACCAACACTCTTTTGGATTTTGGCAGAAGTGAAGACACAGAAGTGTTTCAATTAATTAAAGTCTCTTCGAATAATGTGACTTTTGTTAATGTGGTATTGATGACATTAAAGCATGACACAAGTTGCCTTGAGACCAAGAACACGGAATCAGTCAGAGGAGTCATCTGCAGGTACAGACCAGGAGAACGCTGGTCTTCATAGTGCCAACAACTCCAAGACTGGAGGACTTCAGACTTTGAGGGAAGAGGAAGGTGCTGTAAAAGATCTCCTCAGATTTTCTACTTTCCTCCCTTCATTCTTTCTGGTTTGACATCTTTGATCAGTTTAGGAATTCTTTGAGTGGTTTCTTGGAAAAAGAGAAGCTAACAAAATACCCTGGACTGGGTCTTTTCCTGACAAAGGACCTGCAGGTAGAAGAGCTCCATCACCTGCTCCTTCATGTTATCTACCTTCATTTTTCTTGCTGAGCAGAGAAAAGGTTTAAGTACTGGGATTTACAGAGGAGAGCATTTGTATCTTAAGCATCCTTTCTTCTGTGCCAGGGAGCAAACCACTTCTTTATACTTGTGGGCACTGCTGCCTGTCTGCTGACTGAATTAACAATTATCCAAGTATTTAATTATTTTAAAACATACTAGTTACAGAAAAAAAAGATCACATCCCCAGAAATACTATAGCTTTCACTGTGAAGATTGATGAAGAGCTGAAAGGAAGCAAACAGCCTCAGTTCTCCGGAAGTCTCAAAACACATAAATACATTTAGTGCTCCAAATGAACTGTAAGAACTTTGCTTTGCATACATCCCAAAGGGGAATGGATGGGAACACAGGAGAATGACCCAGGATTGGATTCATGTGCACTTAATTATAATCGCATGAAAAAACAATCCAAAAGGATTTTTATCACAAGTTCAAAGCATTAAGATGTTAAGATACCACAATCATATCTACAGTATAACATTGTGATTGGTAGATAGGTAAAATGGAATAAAGAGAGTGCCTAGGACTGCTTTGGTGATTTAGTCTGATGCATTACTTATGCAATTACCAAAACAGCAGGAGATCATTAAATTTTCTGGTAACCAGACACAGCATTCTTAGTATCATACTATTACAAAGGCTCTTTATAGGTATTTTATCATTACATTTTCTTCCTACAAGGGTCAAAAAAAGTCCACAAAATAGACATTAAGCATGAATTCTGGGGAAAAAGTACAAAATATCTTAGGCCCAGTTGATGCTGCATAATGTCACATGCAAGAGCAAAGCTCTGCAGCTTAACTAAGGCATCTTCCTGCGAACAATAACGCGCCTCCCCCGAAATAAATGTTTTGTAAAATGGGGCAGTGCTGAATAAAAGAACACTTTGGGTGCGAGGGATGTGCACGGAGGGGATGTTGGGTGGAATATATTAATCACATGGTTGGCATTAGTCACTGGGTAACTAATGAGGAGGATTCAACGGAGAGTTCGTGGACTGTATTCAGTGCTGTGGTGAATGCCTGCTTACTCCAGTGAGCCTTCAGTAAAACAGCTCCTCTGAAATGCACACCTATTTCCCGGAATTGGTTAAACATTCCCTGTATTCAAATAGAGCTGCTGTAAGAGAACTGAAACTATACTGATCTACAGAATGCAATTTCTTTTTTAGAATAAACTTACATCTATGAGATGAGATGAGATCTCCTTTCAGTGACTTGATACGTGAAGGGCTTTAATCTTTCTCTCTGGATATCACAGTTACTTAGGTAAAGACAGTGGGTCTGAAAAGACACATCAAGTCTGTCTTTCGTGGAAGAAAACATTGTGAAAAATCTGTAATACTTACAGAATTTCTGACTACCTATATGGAAATTACATTTCCACAAAAGTAAACATGGCATTTCAAGAAGCAAAATATGCTCAATATTCCCTAAAGTGCTGCCATTGACTTCAATAGGGCAAGAATATCACTACTCTGTTTTTGTAGGTGCTGAAAAAAGACTGTGATACTATTCTTTGTGAGCAATAAACTTGTTAAAAGCAAGAAAACCTGGGATTTACAAATGCTTCAGCATTCTGGTTGCAATGATATGTCAATCCATTTCTCTTGCACTCAAGGTTAATCAGTCCAATCATTTTACTGTTACAAGTTATCAAGAAGAACAGTCAGAAATAATGCTTCAAAAAGAGGCATGGGAACATGCCAGTCTGGTATGGCCAATTTGCTTAGGCAACTTCTCAGTGTCTTAACTAAACTAAACTTCAATGCTTGAATAAATAAAATAACACCATATCTTGAAAAGAGAGGAAAGACAAGGGCAGGTAGTATTGACTTAAGGACAGTTGTGAATGACGAGGAGGGACATCTACCTTTGTAGGTGGCTGTGGCCTTGTGTAAACTAGATCAGAGTAAACACATGACACCATCAGATCTATACTGACCTGAAAAATTTTAATTATGCGAATTAAAAGAGATCTCTACTACTTTATGTAGTAGGAAAGATAAATATCAGTAATTTAAATGACTGGAAAAACTCCATGAATCACATGTAACTCTCAAAATGCTTTGAACATATCAGAAAAATATTTCATTCACCTGAAATCCTCCTTGCACATAAGACAGATATTCAAGCTACTTCCTTGATTTACATGACATTACTAAAAGTGCTATTTGGTATAACCATGACACTACATGAATCCTTCCTCACAATAACATCTTTCTCCCATTTTTCTATCAAGATGATGATTAGGGGGAAGAATGTTAAGAGTCAAAGATGGTCCTGGACATATAACTTTCATGAACTATTTAGAGACTTTAAACATGACTTAATGAGTTTAAAAGAAGGTTATTTGAAGGAAGTAGTTTGCACTGGGTGAAATGCAGAATAATCCTTACAAAGAACAGCTGCCAGAACTGATACACAAAATTATCAAAGTACCTTGCATAGCAATATAGGGATCATCCTCTAACATTACCTTACACAACTACCTACCTCTGAGAACATCAGAGGACAATTCCCTGCTCAGAGGGCTCTGTGTGCCAAGTGCTGACAAACTTCTATCCTGTGACATGATTTTCACCACTGTGAGCATCAAAGGGAAATTTCTCCTGCCAGAGCACAGGAACAAATGATCCCATTTGAGTTTGGAGGAATACCTTACTGTATACTCCCATATAATATTAAGCATTTTCTGGTCCTAAATTTACTGAAATCCTGATCATACCTAATTTAAATTGACGTGCAATTTGAGTCAAATTTATTTCCTGCCCTTTCAAGGGAGACAGATTTATTGTTTCTGTTTATTTAAACTGCTGTTGAAATTGGTTAATTAAAAGGATTTAAAAAATCTTAATACTCTAAACAGAGCAAACTGGTTCTGAATTATTAAGCAACATTTTAGATGCATTTAAATAACCTTAAGTGACTTAACTGCCACCTGATCCTAAGCTGTGGCTCAGAAAAATAAAATGTGAAATACTGTAGAAGTCTTGGCTTACCCAGGCTTCCAGATACAGTAAATAAAGAGCTTAAGTCTCTAATACCATGTCTGCAGAAGGCATACTTTCAAATACATAACTAATGCTCCACCTTAAGGAGAAATGAGCAAAAGAAATTATAATTCATAAGAAATTAATAAATTCAGACATTCAAAAATAGCTTTTAAAAGGAGAAAGCACTCCAAGACCTTCTTTTCTGAGTGTTACCGTAAAATATTCAATATTAATCCTAGTAGAGTAGCTGAAGCCGGTTTGGGTAAATTTCTGCACTTTCCTCTTACAGTTTCAGCTAGACCTGGTGCACTTCAGTTTCTTGTCTAAGTGAAATGCCCACTCCATAAGTTTTTAAAGGTTTTAGGAAGACTTCAGCAGATCACCACTGCAGTAAGTGAGAACTGATCATTTGGAAGCCTCCAGGGCACTGGGAGAAGGTGGATCTTGCAGCTGGCAGATCAAGAGGACTACCAAAAATAGGTTGGGAGGCCTTTTAAGAGAAAGGGACTTAGAAGAAATACTGAACTAGAAGGCCGACTGAGCACATTAATATGCCTGGGGTAAGCTCTTTTTGTTATAGTTAAATGGATTTCTGGAAGAAAGGGAACTATAATTCTGGAATCAGTGCACACATTTAACAGTGCACACATCTGCTTCCATAAAGCCTTTGCAGGTGTATTTAAGAATAATGCAGAGAACATACAATACAGCTCTTCACTCTGAAAGATGTGCTTGTCAAATGTTTTCTGAGTTAGAGGTACAAGTTACCTGCTGACCCAGGTTCACTCATGGCACACTCTGTTGGTAAGACATGTAGTGCTGCCATGGTTGAGGTACTGAGAGAGAAGGTGGTTAATAACTAACTTCAGTGCCAGTGGAAAGAAAATGCAATCAAAGACCCAATAACAAGTCACTGCATGTGCTTAACTGCTTTGGAATGTCACTGCTGCTTTAAAATCTACAAGTAGTGTCTGGAAAAGGTTAATCTGTGTATTTACTCATGTGTAGAAGTTTGTATTTACAGTAGGGTTATGATACCAACTTTAAGTTAGCTAAGGATATCTGTGTAAGCAACTGGAACACAGGACTAAGAACTAATGAATTTTTATTTACCAAAGAAGTAAAAATACTTCAACAAGACTGTATCAGGACTGATGGCTTTGAAAAGCAGGTAAAAATGCCCTAACAAGTTTATTACAAGAAAACGCTGATTTGGTTGAAGATAATACCCTTGTTTTGATAAGACGGAAACACTTTTGGGGGTGTGTATGTTATTGTAAAACAGATTAGGAGAGGAAAAAAAACCAAATCCTAACTTCAGAAGACATGTTTTCATCTTATGGCAGCAAAACTCCAGTAAAGTAATTCTGATACTTGCAAACGTATTTTCAAAAAAATGTTATGTATAGTTCAAATACAAACAGACATTTTAAATGCTATTGTTTTCTGGAGCACAAGCATCCCAAGTACTCTGTTCTTGTTGCACAGATTCCAACTGATGGTTTTGCTACATATCATATACTAGAAGGGTCTTGACAACTTACAGTGTATTTTTAAAAAAATATATACCATGAAGCCTAAGGCAATGAATATACACTTTTACTGTACTTCCAAGGCATTTATCAATCACTTATTTTTATTATTCTGTCCATAGAGTTGTACACTTCCAACTCTCCAGACCTGGGGAATATGACAGATGTCATTTATAGTTCTCAGTGGTTAGCGAACCCCTGGGGAATATTTTTTGTCTGTTGTAGCTCCAGTGGTCACAACGGCAACCGGATTCATACATGGCCGCCGAGTCAATCGGCATGAATCATTTATGTGACTCTTCATACAAGGCATTATTAGGTTGGAATCATAGAAAAATGATGGAAGGGTCTTTGCTTCCCATGCAACAGACCAACAGCTCTCTATCCTGCCATTAAATTCTCCTTTCTTTGCCTCAGCATTTTCTCCCTGCCAGTTTCACAAAGCCACTGACGACATAAGCCTGTTCTAATTTAGTGGTATTTTTTCTTTTCTACTCCTTTTTCAATTGGTTATTATGTGATTCATCTGATATTTGAGTTTGTTACACAGCACTAGAATGAATAATGATAATGATGTGACTAAGTACAGAAACAGTCAGTGTAAGGAGAAAAACAAATGTAAAAAGTTAGAGTAATATACCTGTAGGGTTTTTATATTAGATATGTACTACAATAGAAATAAGTCACAGGTAGGGAGAAATGACTTGGAGAATATTTAAACCCATTGTTTAGATTGTAAAACAGTGTTTTTCTTCTGTCAAATAAATTGAATGAACAGTAATCCTGAAAACATAGATGACTTCTAGTCTTTGGTTCCACTGGAAATGATACTACATGCTTAAGGAGTAAAGTTAATTAGCGATTAATGAGATTCCTTAAATGCTGCTTTTCAGTCTAAGTGATTAGGATTCTCCATATAGGACAAGGTGGAAGAAGAGCTGCAAGCACTGTAGTTCTGTTCAGAGTTATGCCCAAAACTGGTCAGAAATCACATCCACTCTCAAGGCTGTATGCTTGCTAAGGACGTTGGTTTCTTCCCCTTTGGAGTACTTAGAAACAAGATGATAAAGCAAGAGGTATCTTTTACAAACTACTGCAAACATGTTAATCAGTGCCTTATTCCTACTGAACTTCCTCCAGGTGGTGGGAAACAAAATGGAAAAGCAACCCAAGTTACTGAACTCCTTTGGTGAAAAGTGGCTTAACCAGTCACCTGGAGATTCCTCCAGGAAATAAAACCCCAGCTGGTCCAGAGCTGCCTCCACTCATTTGCAGTGCTGAGGCACTGTGGCCAAAAAGCTGCTGAACTTCAACCATCTCTTCTGCAGTACCTGTTCCCTTCAGCTTTTATGCAGGGCCCCAGGTAATTGCTGCACAGTTGGAACTACTGATTTTTTATCTTTGCTGTAACAATGGCTAAAAAAGACATGAAAGCTGATTTGTAATAGAGCAGAAAACAGAGGTATATTTTCAAAGAAACCTGGTTGCCAGAACAAAAATATCTGTTGATTTATCAACAGAATTTAACTGGCTTTTGTAAGCAGTGAGCAGTGTTGATTCTGAAAATCAAGCACAGCAGGTACATCATTAGAATTGCAAGTTAGGAGATATAAATGATTATCTATTGGCATTATGTAGCAGGTGGATGAAAAATTTATTAGAATGTACTGATTAGTTCATAACTGGACACTATCTGACTCTGAGTTTTGTTCATAACATTAAATTGCACCAAAATGGCAAAACCAGAAAGATCAGAAGTACCAGCCCACAGACTGGTACTATAGTATGCTACTATTCATGGAGCTTCCTTCAAACAGGATGTGAGTGATGCTGCCTCAGCATATTCAAGGAGTTTTCATTGAATATGGTCCCCAACTTGTTTCAGAAATGGAGGACTGTTTACCATGTCACTGGAGGCAGGTTTTGCAACACAACTGTGTATGTAACATCTGATAGCACAGGTTGGTCAGCACCTGGACTGCTCACAGCTTGGCAGCCCTCTCACAGACTCAGGCACGTCTTTTACCTTCTGTGCTATAACACACTGGTCATCTAACACACCGGACTAAGAAGCAGTGGTATTTATTCCTGAAAGGTATATTTACTCACATCTCTCCTCGGAAAGGTGCCCAGCAGCTTGTACTCCTCCCAAGGATATCCCTTGGAAGCTACAAAATCAAAGACAACCTGCAGCTTGCTGCTGGCCAGGAAACGTCGCTCAAAGAATTCTCCGCTGGGCGTCCGGATACGCAGTTTGCTGACAGACTCTGTGCTCTCCTCCTTTGGTTCAGGAGGCAAAGACTGCTCAAGAGACAGCCTGATAGCCTGAGGAAGGAAAAATAACCATTTAGGTTGCAATGCCAGCAATGGAAGAAAAGGACAGGAAGCTTTTCCTTTTATTTCTTCTGGAACTTCAAGACATTGTCACAGTGCTCCAGAGCCATAGCTGTGCTTTTTATCTCAATGACAAAATAATTTTTATTCATTCCTTAATAACAGCCCACCAGACAACTAATTAAAATAAATCCTTCTTTATAACACATATTATTAGGTCTACAGTTAATGCACGATGGGATACATAATTTAATCATTCAGCAGAAAGTCCTGGGAAAAAATTGAATGAGAAAATAATTGTCAAGTGGCCAATTGCTTCCTTAAAGGGTATAAATTAAAAGGCAGTAAAAGTATTTCTTTAAATGCACTTGTCAAATTGCCTTCCTTTTGCAGAGAGTAATTGACCATTTACAGTAGACCGGACCCTTAATGGCAGTTCAGAGTGAAAAGAAATATATGCAAGAAATTTAGTATAAATAAACTAAAACACTGTTAAAAGACACAATTTAAAATACCGTGAAGGTACATCAGATACACAGAGTACGTATAAAAATAGGAATGGTCAAAGAAGAAAACTGGGAGAAGAGAAAAGAGAGATTAAAGATTTAAAGTAAGTTATTGTTATTAAGATGGTTCCAAGCACAGGCATGCACATTTTATGCAGCAATTTGCATGAAATCAGCCTCAAAATTGCAATAACTTTACATGTCTGAAAATGTGCATGATACTGCATGTACTGCTGATGTCAAGATTTTAAGGGCAGGACCAACGTCTGTGTTCTCTGTCCTCTGCCTCTGGGAGCTGCTACAGCACTAATATTTTGATTAGATTTCCTTTTTTTGAAAAAGAAATGCCTAATATTAGACTGTTGAACATGGTAGGCTTGATTTTCAAAGGTACTGAGTGTTGTCAGTACTCATGGGCAGGCATTGACATCTGTTAAAAATCTGATCCTACTTAGAAGCGGCTGTTACAGTATCACCTCTCTTAAGGCAGCACTTAATGAGAAGGCAAAGGAATGCAAAAAGCAGCACAATCACACTGCCTCCCCCCAAATGGCCCTAAAAGACAATTTTTCAAACTAAAAAGGCAGTCAGGCAGGGATTTCTCCAGATTTTCAAGAAACTTTCAAGATACACAGTTGCTATTAGTGCCTTTGAAAGCCTCCCCAAGGTCATTTAGTAACAGACACTGATGGAGGGTGATTATGTTGCAGAGAAAGGACTGGGCAAAAGCAAGATTACAATGGCTTTTAAATAGTCTATTTCTTACACACGCACCTCTGAGCAAATTATATCTCAGTATAAATATTTATACATAGAACTTGAGTTCATTTTTGCTCATCTACTATGAGATTATATTTTAAATAGATTCTATTTTAATTTTCTCTCTCACCATTTCCAACCACCTGCTTACTATCTTGCTGTTTTGACATTTCCCCACACAGTATAACAACAGATGCTACATTATTTACTGAACCCAATCAATTATATTATAGAAAAATAAACAACAGTAGCTCATTAGAGCTCTTTTCTTTGTGCAAAGAGTGCGTCGCTCCCCAAAGTAACCAGTCTCCAAGGCTTCAACATAAAATGGCAATTTACAATGGATATTCTGTACCAGCAAACCAAGTCAGAAAACAATGATGTGATGGATCACATTAAAAACTCTTGGACCTGAACAAGCAATTTCAGTTTGTTGATAAAAAGATGTTCAGTATGTGAAGAGCTCAACAGGCAGATTTTAAAATACGAACTGAACATAAAGCCACTTCTGTAAGCAAACACTGTTGCAGAACAATTCAGTACAAGTAATCTGTATACTTGAAAATGGGGAGTGTTAGTAAACATTATTGTTAAAATCCCTTTTGTTCTACTAAGCAAACAGATCCTATTATTTTCATTACTGCACTCTGCATTAAAACAGGGAAGCCCAGGTATATTTTGATAACATGGACCAGTCTTGCTGCCTTTGCATAAGAAAACCATTTCCAAAAGGCCAAGGTATCAGAAAAGGTTCAGGAGCAGATATAATAAAGCAGAAGTAATTATTGTTTCTATGCATGCAAAATTACTTAGAAAAGAAAAACAAACTTTTTACTTGAGCCTCAGCGTGAGCTGATTGCTCAACAGCCTGTTATGCTACAGTACTGATTTCTGTTCAATTGCTATTAACCTAACAGAATTGCTGTCTTAAAATTATTCTTGACACAATTCTCACAGTCCAGCTTTGTACACTGCTCCTTCAGTTGTGCCTTAGCTTCCACCTTGGCTTGTGCTAAAAACAGGAGCTAAATAAATCACCAGGTACTGCAGGATAAGAAAGAAGTGGACTGCATCTTTCCTAACCATTGAATACGGTTTGGACTGAATTTAGTATTTACACCACAGTACTGCTTGAAAGGCCCTTGAATGCTTAAATGGTTCAGGGTTTTTAATGCAATTATCTTGGTCAAAAATATATATGGAAATGCATTGATCATACAGTTTGTTCACTGGGTTTATGTCAGGGAATAATAAATGTGTTCATAAGCCAACTTTTTTGCAGTTGTATAATTCAATTCTTTCATACATCAGCAAAGTACACAAGACTGAAATGTCAAGTATACATTTAGTCACATTTAGGGAGGGATAAGCAAGGCTGTGATTTACTACAATTCTATGAGGTCCATGAACTTTAACTAAGTGGAGAATTAAATGAGAATATAATTCCGAATTTCAAATGTCCATAATCTATAAGAGTCAAAGACATTATATTAAACCCACCAAAACGATTGGAACTCTGATATTTTATATAAATGAATAAATATTAAAAGAATATTTATAATTTATTTATATTTGATATAACACTGTAAACATACTCAGGAAATACATATTCAATAGGGATGCTGATATAGCTTTGTATTCATTAGCAACTTTCTCAGAGAATCTTCTATGCCTAGAATTCAAAGGACAACCCCCAATCAACTGTGACTTCAGTCAAGTCATTTATATATTAATATCACTTCTGTTTTGAAAAATTTATTTCAGCGTTTCAAAGTCATTTTCAGGTGTATTTCACAGCAGTTCTGTAAGGACTTGTAAGTCAGGAACTTCACAGAATAGCTGAAAATATTTTAAAGACTAGTCCATTTTATGTGGTGGGACTTCAGAGGAAGAAACATGACTGCACTCCAACCTTTTCAGTGCATTTTGTAGTTGCCAGGATGTGAAAAAGGGGAAATCACTAATGTAAGTAAATTTGTGTACATGATGCTTTATGTAAACACCTACATAGACACATAGGAGCTAGGACAGGAGCTAACCTAGATCCTGAAAGAGGCAGCAGGAGCCATCTCTGACAGGCACTGGGACCCTCAGAACCCAAAAAACTAAGAGAATCTACAAAATAACAGTTTGAGGAACAGTACTCTGCACAGCAGAGTATTTCTATTTTCTTACAGAGGACAGGAGACATAAAGTCTTTGTTTAAACACAATTTTCATTCTAAGGAAGATTTCGTAGAAGACAGTTTAGAAACTTTTAGAAGTACTGTAAATTCAACTTTCTAGATTTTGGATTTTATTTTCTTTTTAAGTGTTTTGTCTCCCAAATTAAATTTGGCAACTTGTTTGATCAATATTGCAGGTAGACTCTGTGCTACTTCCTGGAAGAAATGAAAGGGCTCCACGGTATTATGTTTTTAAAAGGAGTGGCTGTAGAAAAAGGTTAGAGGTTCCCAAAGATTCCACCGTTTATGGAGCTCATTTCATGGATCTCTTGTGAGCAGGTCTATCTTATATCTGGCTGAAATTGAGATCCAGATGACAGAACAGAAAAACTATTAAGCAGTGGATGAAATGATTTAGCTCACTATGTTTCACATACATACGGTAAGAAATCAATAGGAAAAAAAAAATCACACAAAAAGTACACTTTGAATTAAAGTTATAATGTGTGTTGAATGATATTTGCAATGTTCATAAGCTTCATGAATTCAAGTTTGTGAGAAAAGGTAAAACATCTCACCTCACGTTCTTCTTCCTGTTCTTTTCGGATTTGTTCCAAGCGAAACTGCTCTGCCATTTCTCTCTCTTGTGCTTCCCTCTAACAAACACAAATGGCAATCACACATAAATACGTGATAAATATAAATGCAAAGACATTTCTCAACGTTTCTGTAGAAATTAATATAAGAAATTAGGTATTTATTACACGATCTTCTCCTACCATTTCTTTCCCAACTTCTATATTAAGTGGGCAAGGACTGCTTTAGCTAAAAGATGCAGTCAAGTTTAGTCCCAGTCACCTTATTTGGTGCCTTTGCACCAGAGAGGATTCCCAAACTGGGGAGGGGTTCCCATCCCCATCCCATCACTCATGTGGTCACTTCCACTCACACACACCTTGGCTCTGTCAGCCTCCAGTGAGATGCGGTACGCTTCATCCTGCTCTCTTTTCACATTTTCTCTGGCTTCACGTTCATCCTAAACAGAAAAGGGAAACAAAAAAAAGTCAGCAAACAGTGGACCAGTATGACATATAACTTTATGTTCACAAGCACCCTTTAACCCCAGTGACTTTGAAATCACCCATCTAACTACTGCTAGGAGAAGTAAGTTCAGAGACGCCTCAAGGAAGACCCTGGCTTTAAAAATTACACCTTACCTGAAGCTAAGATTCAACTGATGTGTCCAAGCCCTGGCCTGAGGGCTGGATCTGGCACCCAGGCTCTCCACCCTGCTGTTCTTACAAGGGCTGTGGCAAGTGCAGAGCCCAGGAGTGGAGCAGCCTCCTTGGGAGGGGGTCACTGGAGGAGTGTATGTGGGCTGATGCCAGGAGGATTTCACTCCTGCAGCCAACAGTTTGGATGGTCTTGTAACAGGGAAGGACAGACCATGGTTTAGAGGCTGAGGTTGGATTTTGATTTGCTCTCCACTCAGACTGACAGTGGGTAATGGCTTCTCCTGCCAGAGAAAGCCCTGCTCCCAGGTCCTTCCTTGGTCAAAAAGCCCTCAGCAGGATCCATCCAGGGTCACGACTATTAAACATCACCCAGAGGAGTCAATTCAGAGTGCTGAATATTTTACAGAGATGGGAAAGTAGCAAATCCTGCTCTGAAGTGTCTCAAATGGACACAGGCAGGCAAGCAAGGAACAGGAGGCTGGTGTGTCAGCAAATCTAGCAAAGTATCTTATCAACAATCACAGCACAAAGGAATAATGGTTTACTAAAAACACAGGAATGACAAAAAGAGGCACCATCCACACAACGGAGGATCAAGAAGCGGATATGCCCAAAAGCTGGAATAACTGCACTGGGGTGATGTCAAATAAAGCAAAGTGTACAATCAATAGCTTCATACTCTGCCTTTGGAGCAGAGACAGCGGCTGCTCCCCCGAGCATCCCTTACATGCTCCTATCAGGCTCCTCTTACATCTCATAATCCTCCCAGAGCCCTGCAGAGGCTGTACTGGTCCCTACAAAAATCAATAGGATTTAGCTGTGTCTGCTGGTGGGCTCAGCATGGTCCCCAGTAACACAGCAGTTGCACTGGGACAATTTGTCCCCCGTGTTCCACGGAAATGGAAGTCTACTACCCACTGCTTCTTGAAGAATTATTTTAATTTTCCCATTCAGCTGCAACATTTATTCCACATAAAAGAATAATTTTTGCGAAGTGATCAATTTTTCCCCCCAAAATGTCACTATTGGGCAAAAAATCAGTTCTAAATGGGAGGAGCTCAGGTTAACTGTAATTATCATGACATACAAACATGCCAAAGATGCTCCTCAAACAAAACTTGAGCATATTAGTGGTTAAATCACTAAAAGTAGCATGCAACCACAAGAGGAAAGGAAAAGTTGAAGGGAAAGCCATACAACCCCCAGCTGGAAAGTAGCAAAATCTTTTCAGAGGAAATGCTTCTTCCTTATAGAAACAGGACCAAAAATTTTTCTACAATTACTGTGTCCTGAATTTCATTCACAGAAGATGCAGAAACCATCACTTTGTTCAGCAGAGTTAAAACATGAGTAGAAGTATTTCTTGCACACAAATCCAGTAATGCCCAAAAGAACACTGAAAGATCAGACACAACTATTGCAACTACAGGCTCTTTTCTTCATCAAAGACTGCTAGCAATTAAGAGAGAGTTACTGTAGTTTACTAAAAAAACCCCAATCACAAACTAAAAAACCCACACAACCACCCTGACCCAATCCAAAATGAACCTTCAAAAAGTAAAATTTATATTTTATAAAAACTACTACAACTCACTCAAAATATATATACTAATCAGAGGTACAAGAAATTGGCTACTGGCTTTTACCTTATGTTTTACAAACTGCCTAGAAAACTCCAGGAAGTTATTAGAAGTCACTTGTGATGAGCACAGGATTCATCTAACCTACAGAGAGCTTCACTGAAGATTTTTTGAAATAGGTTTAAATTATATAATCTGGATGATACCTGTAAAAAATACAGATGCTATAGGGTCTACAACTAGAATTGAAACATGAATTCCAGGCATTAAAAAAAAAAAATTCTTTTCTCCCTATTCATTGCAGTTATCATCATCCTAGAAGTGGATTATGAAAAAGATGTCAGGAATGTGAAGAATTACCATGCATGACTGCCTGGTCCTCGTAGAAATATGTGAGTCACATCTAAAGGTAAATGACCATGCCACCAAGTTTTACACAGCATTGAAACAATATTGTTCTTACTGAAACAGACCTTAAAAACAAACCTGGAGATTTCTTTAGGGAAGCAGCAGACATAATCCCATGAAATGCCTCTTTGCACCTGCTTCTGTGTTTTGTTAATATGCTCACACTCAACAAGAATCATCTCCTCCACAGAGTTTAAGACAAAATTGTAGCATTCTTTGGTTCAATTACACCTTGGGCAAATTCTAAACATTAACTAAAGCAGTTCTCCTTTTTGTAATGCAGTTCTCCCTTTTGTAAGCAGCTTCTTAATTTAGTCATTTCTTCCTCTAGAGAAAAACCACATGAAGTATGAGGATGACTCAAGTTCACCAGAAAGCAACAAAAGAAAATTCGTAATAGTGAAAAATAGGAAAAGCAGAAAAAATACTTTGCAGAGAATCTTTCATAGCTCTAACAACATGTGAAGAAGAATAGACACGTCCCCAATAATTAATATAAAAAATGTCCTAAGTGTTATCCATCAATAAAAATTGAGGTAGCTGACAACTTTCCTGTTAGACCCTACATAAACTGCAGTATTGACATCTCCACAATGGTACTGCGATGAAGGCAAAATTGTCACCTTGGTTTCTCAAGAATTTCAAGTGTGAACAGACACAGCTTATCCCAGGTCACTTCAAAAGCCTTCATCAGAAATGGGGGTTACACAGCATTTGTGAATTCCACAGCAGTGACTGAAGGCCTGTGTGAACGTACACCATCCAGATCCCAGGGGTTTTGGGCATGAGATGAGGAGACAACTCTCCTTTGCCCCTTGAAAGGGAAAAAGTCACAGATCACTGCTTTCCCATTTTGACACTGAGACAACAGGGGGACATTCATTCAATGGAAGGTTGATACTTTAACAAAATTGCTTTTATTCATAGAACATATTCTTCAGACATGAATCTTCTTTGCTGTTCTGCATATTACAGATGCAAGTCATAACAAAAAGAGCAAACACTTATGAGATAGTTACAATGGAGCAGAGAAAACCTTCTCCTGAGTAATACCCAGTGCATCAAGACTAAGAAAAATCTACAGATAAGGTTAAGAAGAAATTTAGGATAACCCTCTTCAGTAGTTATTCCCTAAACCATTAGTTGAAGTTACTCCTGAAGCACCTAATAACAGGCATTTTCAGATACAGGATGAAGGAAAGAGAGGGATTTCTGGTTGAATTTAGGACAGCAATGCCCTTTTTTCCTGCAGATTCTACAAGGAAAAAATATACAATACGTTTGGTTTTTCGGATGGGATGTTTTTCTGGAAAAGTCAGCATTGGCCCTTCTAGGCTTTTTTGCCCCCCTATTTATTATTGCCATTTCTGAAGGCAGGATTTAATGATTTAACCACAGGAATCAGCTTTGTACCTGACTTGTCTCAGGGAGCTGTGTATAACATTATTGCCTACTGCCCTTTGGGACCAGATTTACTGTGAAGTAAAACCAGACGAGACAGAACTTGAGAAGACAACCATGAACAGAAGACATTTCTCAGAGCACCAGCGAGTAAAGGGCTACTACAAGAAAGAACAAAAAAGTGTATTTACAAATGCTGAACGCTTATCTGAAAGACAGTTCATTTCACTGAACCACTCCTGAAATTAAAATCTGCAAATGCTTAAGGCTATTCATGGGAGCGTTAAAGAGAAACACCCCTTTGTCCAAACAAACCAGTGCAAGAAAGGCATTAATTTGACTCACTAAGATGACAGACTTGCACATTGTATAACTTAAACATACGTGATGGGGAATATATGGAAGGAAAAAGTGTACACAGAGTATGTCAGTCATATGAGAACAATGAAGACAAAGCAAATGGACCTTTCAGTGGTGGCAGAACCATGGGAGGAAGCAGGATGGGGCAGGGCAAGTGGGCAAAACAGCACAGAACCACCAGAGGGTCCTGCCTGTGAAGGCTGAAAGCCCAGTTCCAGATACTGATTTTGGGGAATTAACTCAAGTGACAAGAAAAAAAACCCAAGCCCAAAGCCTTTAACAAGTCCTGCAGTATCTTTCCATGGGAAATGAGCCAGACAGTCTTGCCACATCATCTGCCCAACTGGGCTCATTATTCACTGACTGGAGCCATCAACATGTATAGTCTAAAAGCCACAGGAACTAAAGATATAATATCTTCCCTCTTTCTTTCCTCTGCCACTACCTTGCATTTTGTCAAAGTTGTAACTATGCTGTAAACTCCTGAAGGCAGCACTGGGGTGTCACTGTGGTGAAGTGCTCAATGGGAAGCCCATCGTTTGGGCTGCTATCGTATTACAAATACAACATTGGAAAATTTAATCAAATAAACTTTGATTACTGTAGTTTAATTAGTTATAACTAGTAATAATTAGTAAATGTGCTAATTGGATTTTTGAGGGGTTAAATCCCAATCTTCGTTAGGTGGTTGTCATCATCATAATGCTTTTGCGCTTTGGAATTTAATGAATTTCATGTATTTATGCTCATAACCTCTTGCTGTGCAAATACTATACACCATGATACACATGACAGTGTTAGATGGAACACAAGATTATCCAAGGTATACAGATGCCTGATTTCTACTGATTTTCATGTGAGCTTCAGTTCCTAGACGGAAATTGCAGGTGTCTCCTGCAGAGATGATGGAAGCACTTGGGCCATCCTTTAACTGGAGAGCACAACTGTGGGTAATGAGTGGAGAAAAGCAACTGATCTGAAGGGGCAAAAGATGAACAGATCACACATTAGGAGAAAACACACTAGGACTGATCCTCTTGAGCTTCCTTTGTGGCTATGAGATATATCTTTTGAAGAAGAAAGAGAAGTGTTGGAAGCTAAAACTTTTAAAATATATATATCTTTAAAAAAAAAAATTCTTTATATTTGAGAGCAGTGAGGCAGAAAAGGAGGAAAAGACATGGTGATACCGAGCTTCTTAATGCACAGTTACAAAAATAACACTTGGTCAGTAAAGCCCCAAAGTACCGTGGCAGGGAAAAGAGGGTGAATTTATGCTGCTGTTTTAATTTCACATGTTTTTTAAATCTCCACCCAGATATCGGTCAGGAAGGAACTATCTTTTGTTCATGCTGTAGTATCTAGGAAAATGAGATGTCACCTAAGAACAGAGAGCAAAGATGATGGCTCTGCAGGTCTACATTTTTTTACTGCTTATCTTCAGTCAGAGTCTGTTCATAATAGTTTTTCCAGTTTAAAAACTTTAAAAACAATTAAGTGCCTCCCTTTTACACTAAAGACCGGTGCATCAGCAGACACAATTTATAGTAAATTGCAGGTTTTAATTGGTATTTGTAAAAATAAGGTCTCTGAAGTAACTGTGGGTATTACAATTCCACCTTGAAGTCTAATCCAAGAGCAGGAGTGCTAGTGTTGCGTAACGACAAAAATAAACACGGTGAGAGACCTACTGTTACTTAAATGTGGACAAGTTGGACCGGCCGTGTAACAGTCAATGCTTCTACAGTAATAAATGTTGACAGCAAAAATAAAAAGAATGCATTACTGAGGCATCATCAAATGAGCCCTGTCATTACATGGAAACTCCACCCTGTATAAGCTTGTCAAAAAGTGTTACTGTAATCCTTTGAGAAGCCTCCTCCTCAGGCAATGGAGAAAAAATGTTCAGGATCTGCCCAGAACAGGTGTGTTGTGCTGTAATGCCAGGATTTAATCTCAGATCTCTTCACATTAATCTCACAAAGGAGCTAACTCGGATCTATTCGGGCCCATCACGCCATGCTGAGATGATTATTTACTATCCAATTAAAGTAAGCAAGCTATCAGAGTGTTTAAAAACAGACATTCCAGGGCGTACAATATTTTACAACTATTATTTGTTTTCCTAATCTCAGCAGCAGGCACTGACACTTGAGAGGAACTGATACTCAAGAGGAACTGATACTACGTGCTCTTTTCAAAGTCAGTCCCCGAAAAATCTCAGTTCACACCCTGATCAACAGTGGCAGAGGCTGGTTGTCCCTGTTCTGAGATACCCTCTCTTGTTTACAGGAGAAACCCCTTAGTGACGTTTATTTCCTCTTTGCAAAAACCCCCAGCACCACCACCTGAGCAGTAGCTGAGCTATCAGTGTTTGTAGTAGTGACCAGAGGAGCAAATATAGCTAAAAAAAGAAAATACATCCATCAGGTGCCTTAAATAATTGGTGTAGCTACAAAATAACTCTGCATACACAGCATAAGGCTGGAATTCAGCCTCCAAACCTGACTGCACTGTGAGGGGTGGAACTGTATCCTGGCCAATTGGCCTCACCATTAAATTATCCCTTGTCCACTTCTTATCAAAAGAGCCACATAAGCACATCACTGTGCTGCTCATCAGATTTTGCTATTTGTAGCTTGTTAGTATGGTAATTTAAGGAGCAAACTTATAAAAACAGACAGCAGGACCCCTAGACCATGTACCTATACAATGGCATATCAACAGTGTTGTCCAAAAGAGGTAGGAGGTTTCCAAAATGTCATCTGGTCAACACAGCAACAGCTATGACTGACCCAGAACCCTGGAGGGGCAGGGAAAAGAAGGTGACAGCAGATTGATCTCCCTTTAAGGAAGCTTGGGAAAGCAAATGGGTCCTGAAATTATACACCACTGTACCTCAGGACAGGCATGTTGGATTACTACGAATACACATATGCATCTCAATGTTTTTAAGGTATTTCTTTGGAGAGTATGTAAGAAAAGGCTTAATCAAATGCAATATAAAAATCTAAAAATTAAATCCAATTGCTAGTTAAATGATGGTATTTTAGCACTTGATGTTACAGAAACACGCACCAGATTTGCCCCATTAAAATTGTATGAGGCTAAACCAGTACATTTTACCAGAACATGGATACAAAAGCACAGGATTGAGCTAAACAAATAAATACTATTACCACCAGCTGAGGTGACTCACTTTGCTCAGGTGAGGTGAGCATCCTGCCCACACCATCAGCCAAAGGTCAGTGACAGGGAGCTGACTGTAGCTACAGCACACGTCATGGTGAACACCTGTACCATTAGCTGGCAGTGGGAATAGGCATCCTGTACTGAAACTACCATCAGAGGGCACTGCAAAACATGCTGTTCCAAACAGGATTGTGCAATAGCTGTGTTTGAACCTTTCACGTGCATGCAAGTTAAAAATCCAAACTGGAGAAGTTCAGCTGCATAAACTCACTCATTAATGACTTCATGCTGTTATTTACAAATGTTTCCAGTTCTGTTTCTCTCTCACACACACTTCTGTTTACAGCAACACTATATAGATGACTTATCTTTTTAAAGCACAAAAGAATTTTATGCTTATCTTCCTGTGGTTTTACGATGACTTATTGTTGTTATTAAGAAAACAGTAACAGAAACCGGACTCTGTATCCTGTTTGCTATTGTAATATTTGGGAAAAAATTGCACCAACTGCAATATCATCTTAAAAAAGAAAAGGTGGTGATGTTTGAACACTTGAAGTTGTCAAGTACAAGGCTTACAAGAAAGCTACATGTTACGTAGCAAACCACAAAAAGGCAATATTTTGTTTTCAGGTTAAAGCCCTCTATTGAGTACAGACTGCTTGTCAAATACTCCCTCTCTGGAATAGTAACTTCATAAAGAGAGGTTATTTTTTATTTTTAAACTTCCTGCTTCAAAGGCAAAAGTGTCTGAGATCACCTTTTCAGTGTGTTAGTAACAAGGGGAGCCAAGGTGTAAGTAAATATCTGGAAATCTGCCCCCAAAGTTTATGAAATTTTCCATTAGTTTTCTGAATGTCAAAGTGTATTAGAAAAAGCTCCTGTTGGGGAAGAAATGTCACTGGTGCTCTCAGTGACAGAAAAACAAAAGGAGAAGACTACAGAAGACTTGGACAAAGGCAGATTTTTGAGAAATATGTAAAAATTTATTTTCCACTCCCCTACATAGGTAGAACACTAGGGGTAAGAAGCCAGGAGACAATCCCATCGTGGGTCTGGACTGTCACTGCTCTTGGTCATCCAGTGAAGGAGTGAGAGCAGCTTGGGACAGGAGCCAGTTCCCTGTTCTGCGATCGTGGCCCCAAGGCTACTGAATCTCCTCTTGCTTTAAGCTTTATAGCCCTTACACCCAGCTGCAAATCCATTTGGTTTTACCCTCCTAGGGCAGGTCTATCACTGTCTCTCCTGCCCCCACCCTCTCTCCTAAACACCGGTGTTCCCTGCTCTGGCCAACTGTTCCAGTGTCCTATTCCTCCCGCTGTTCCAATCCTATCACTCCTAGTTTCTTCTCCTGCCCCTTATTTGCTCTTATCTCTCTGCCTTGATATGCTTTTCTCTCCCTCAGTTTTCTTCCTTTTTATCAACTTTTATAGTTTTTAGTGCTGAACCTCTCTTAGAACTCATCTGTGATGTTAATTTTACCTCCTTATTAAAGCATTAAGAAAACTCCCATACCCAACATATTCTGTTAAAATGCAATAAAAAATTCAATTATATTGTGCCTTGGATTTTTGTTGTAATCCTCATATTTAAATCTGTGTTCAGTATTAACAAAATTAACATCAATTTCTTTACCAATGAATTACAGGTAGCATTAATAAAGAAGAAAAAGTGAATGACAGATATTGTGCAGGTATCATGCCTTCATATTATAATCAGTAAATCTTGTACTAATGAGATACAAAATTTAAATGTGAAGAGTGTGTTTAGTGAATTATTGTCAATCAATGTCTATACAACAGGATAAGAATAATCTTGAATGGCAACACACCTATTATTATAAATTCCTAAGTACTTCATTACTTCAAAATGTCACTCTCAGTTTATAGAGTAACAGATAAAGATCTTTTGGCTGTATTCCTCACTGTGTGTACTTCTGTGTAATTGGAACACTGGTTTTGAGAAGTCTTGTCATCACTCATACATTCTGCATCGCTCTGAATGGTGGTTCAGTACTGGTGTTCTGGTTAAAGTTGGTTTCAGTCCCCTTTTAAACATATTTAAGATACATTAATCTATTTTTGTTTTCTACCTGTGACTGGTCATTGGGAAAAAATCTCATTGCTGTTTCCTTGTGTGTACATACTAGGCTCTATAACACCACTATAATGTCAACAGTTACTCATGACTAATGTTCAGGAAAAGGAAAGCAGCTAAAAATGACAAGACCAAAAAGGAGTTGTTTTGAGAGACTCAAATAAATACGCAAAGGAGATTTAACCTTCTTAATTTCTGATGATGGAAGAAACACTAAAACACATCATAACCAACTCCACTAGCTAAAGAAACATCTGGTTACTTTACATCCCCAGTGTTTAGTGGAAGCCAGTAGGAATCTGCAGTAACTTTCAACATTCACCTCATCCTTTATGTCTTCCTGCTGCTGGGCACTGAAGATCTCCATCGCAGCCATCAGTCTCATCATTAGCTCATCCACTGTTGTGTTACCTAGCAACAAAGGAAGATAGCTGAACTTCATTTCATTAAAGTTATTAAACAAAAAAGAAGTCATTTTAGAATTAATCCATAAGAAATAGCCAGACTTAAAAAAAAAAAAAAAAGAAGACAGAGTAGAAAATGCAAATATCTCAGCAGAATGCCTTCAGCTTGCCTTTCTACTGAAAATTCAAAATTGTTTTTACAACCAAATATTGATCATAGGCTAAAATTTCAGGTGGTGCAAATCTGAACAACTACTTTTGTGCTTGTGTGAAATAACTCTACTTTTCATTTTAATCACTGATGTGAAACTGAAGTAATAGATCTGTGAATTCCTGATGTGAAATTAATTTTACAGTTTCAGAAATCCCAGGCATAATCAGGGAGACTGAAGCAATTGCTTAGTCAGGTAACAAAAGGTAGGATGTTGGCAGCAGCACCCAAGTGGATTGGTTTAAAAAAAGGAAAAAAACCAGAATACAATGATGGAATGGATGTGTGTGCACACATTTTATTCAGGTATAACTAGCAGTAAAATTGCAAACACTATAACTTATTCTCTTTAGTGTATTTACTTCTGATAAAACTTGCAAAGTTAATAAAGCAGAAAAGTAAATCATCCATATATATACCAAGAAATAGAATGCATATATAGGAAAATAGATAGATACCTCCTCATATTTTTCTCCCAGCATGCCTCCTGTCTTCAATAAGACTGAAAGATTAGTTTAATTTCCTACCAGGATGCTTCTTTGGTTTCTCTTTCTAAACCAAAGACTTGACTACCCATTAGAGCCACTTGTCATAGTAGTTAAAAGGTCTTAAACCATGAGAAAGGGTCTAAAACTATAAAGTCTTAACATCTGCCTGCCTAAACAGCTGTTGGACCGTAGCAGAACAATACCAACAAGAGCTGGATTTATACTGGTGATGCTGGTCAAAGTTTTAAAAAGAATAAACTAACCAGAAGCCACAGTACCTCTAAAGAAAACAAAACTGTCCCCATAGTTTCCAACCCCAGTAAAAAAAAATAAAAATCAAAAGCAAACTTAGACAGTCTGCATTTCAATAAACGCCACTGGGACTTAAGTTTCTATATTGTTGTATCTCTTCTGTAAACATGCCTTCTCGCCCAGCCCTGAAAGGACCTCATTGTTCCCACTTCTAACATTTGCTACCTTAGCAGAAAATGTTATCCCACATGCTACAACATGCAGGACTTCAGAGACCACCATTCATTTGGGGATGTATTGTTAAAAGATACCAGTGCCCCGATTCATGGGAAAATAACAAGCACTGCTTGCTTGATTTTTGTTAAAGGATAAATTTAAGTAAGGCTACAATAGGTTATTGCTTTACTTTAATACAAAAGATCACAGAAAACCTGACTAATCATTAAAACTTAATGAATGCAATTAAATAATCTGGATTATTTCATAATATAAAGATGCATTGTATTATGACTTTGAGTCACCAAGTTGCTAAAACAGTTGAGTCATTTAAATCAGTAGCACCACTGACTTCAGTGGGATGACAAAGGTGCTGGACTGTACTGCAGAGTCAGAAAACCAAGAAAATCTATTTATAAGACTATTTGTATGAAGTAAAATTCAGTAAGAGACAGCCACACGATGAATTACTGTTGTGCTGTACCTTGCACTAAGGACACAAAATCCCTGCAAAAATTAACCATTTTGTCCACTGCAGACTCCTCAAGAAAATTATTAATCCCAGATGCAGAAAGAAATGTAAAAGAGTATTGCTGTCCACAAAAGGCAGCATTTCCTGAGGCTGAATCTCCTCAGGAAAATAAGGAGATTACAATAAAGATTGTTAGATAAAAGCAATAAATAAATGAGGAAACCCTGTCATGCAGACAAACTTGTGGAGAACGCAGAAGAAATGAGAGGCAGCCATTCTTTGATGTGTTCTAATTTGAGGAGTTACTGAGAACAGCAGTCAAAGGGCAGCACTGCACATCTAAGTCATCTTGCTGTCAGCGACATCACAGCAATGGTTATGCCAAGAGGAACTGCTCATGTAAACCAGAAAGCTTCATTTATGTGAGATTATATAGGTAACTTAAATCCTGATCTGATTTGGGGAATCAACAATGCAGGTAGGTCTGAACAAGCAACTCATGTCCAATACCAGCCCACCACACGCAACAGGAACACACATATTAACACAAAGCACCAAATGCATTCTGGCACTATGCAAAAAGTGCAGCCAAAATATTTTGAGAATCAGGGATTTGCCTTGATGTAAATTTGGAAAACTAAGTGCAGCTCCTTCTTTAGAAAATTTGGCTTGCACTTTAAAAAACCAAAATCTTTATCTGTAATTCTGCTACAGTCATAGCAACTTCAATCTCTAATACCATGTTAATTAATACATTTAAGAGTAGTAGATATTTATATCCTGGCAACTGGAAGTGTCATCTGTGCAACAAATTCATATTCTGAACATCTTAAAAGAGAAACAATTAGAAAAGGTCTCTTGTAACAGTTTCCATACTCATGAAAGGAATACTTTTAATATAAAGTGAGAACTGTACC
Source organism: Manacus vitellinus (assembly GCF_001715985.3). Taxonomy (NCBI): domain Eukaryota; kingdom Metazoa; phylum Chordata; class Aves; order Passeriformes; family Pipridae; genus Manacus; species Manacus vitellinus. The sequence goes on along the minus strand of NW_021939546.1, from coordinate 9,641,898 downwards.
TTGTATTACATTCAATACTTCATTAGATGATCGTTTTCCCATAATAATAAGGAAAAGTGGAAACTGGTCTGTCTTCTGAGTTCGAATTGTTTGGGCTACAACACTCCCGAAGTGTCTAGTGCACATCGTCAGAAACCTTGGGGGAAAAAAATAGTTAAGATTGTAGAGGTGGTTTTGAAGTTAAGTTTAAAAAAAAATTATGCTAAATTTAGCAGTTTAACTGAGTGTTATCTGCTGTTTAACATCGAGGCTTCTGCATTCAATTCTAGAGCTCTTTACCTCTTTTTATGACAAAATTATTACAATATTTACACACGACAGGCCCAGATTGTCTAAATGAAAACAATTAACAATTGCTTGAGATAGTGAGTTATTTGATGGAGCATTCTATTTCCTGTTACACTACTATGCAGGCCATAATTCAAAAGCACCCCCCAAAATAATCACGCTAAAGCAATTGTTAAAAACTTCTAAAGAGAAACTAAGTAGAGCCGCAATCTAATAAACATGGTGAAGTATAAAAATAGCAGATTTCATACAAAAGCATAATTTAATAATGAAAGATCAAGAAATCAGTTTTATCAGTCACAGAATTAAAACACAGTACTTCAGAATTGTATTTTCTTTTGTACTAGTGCCCTGCCAGTGACATACTTAGCAGTGTGGTCTAAAAAACAATAATTCTAAGCTTTTGACCAAAAAAAGCTCTTGGATATTAGCATACAGAAGTCTAACATTAGTATTCTTAACACGATCTTGAATAAATGAAAAAACTGATAAAGCTTTTCTCTTCCATTAAAGGACTGTTTGAAATTAGCATTTCTTTCAAGAGAAAAGGGTAGCTTATGATATGTTTTCAGATCTGATGGTAAAAAGTAAATGTCATAATAATAATGAATTATGAAAGACCAAATGCAAATATAGAATGCTTTAATAAGATCCAATTTAATAAAGTCTGTAAAAATAATGGACTTTTAATAACACGGGTCACAAAAGGCAAAACAGTGGAAATTCTGAGGACCAGCCACTGGTACAGACTTATTAATTCTTAATTATGTTCATGAAAGGCAACTTAAATCGTGTGTTTTCTTATGCCTTATGATAATATTTTAGGTAACAACTACTCTGAAATGTATGCTCTAACTGAAGAGCAAAGTCCTGTTGTCACATGCATTAGAAGCCAAACCTATTTGAAAAGACAAACTGCATTAAAATGTCGAGCACTCCAAGTAATTTCTTCTCAAAGATACTGAAAAGATTCAATATTATAATTTTTTTAATCAATATGTATCATATCTAATAAAATGGTTAAAAATGGGTAAACCTGAGGAGTACAGCATTGGTCTTATTGGAGGCACTGAACTACTAAAAAAACTTTTCTCAAAGACAATTTCTAGCATAACTATGGCTGCAGTTGGAGGGAAGGCAATGAGCGAGCAAGTATTTCAAAGCCATAAATGCTACTCCTTAATTCTCTGTCTTTTGCAATTCAGAACAATCGGACACAAAGACCACATCAAAAAAGCCTCTGCTACACTGGAAACACATCATCAGGTAAGGATTAAAATAAAGTGTTTGTAAAGTCTGGACATGTAAACTCTCAAGCTAAATAATGTTTTTTTATGTTTTCTTTTCAAGTTGGGAACAGGTAAGTGAAATCTTGGCCTCACAGAAGTCAGTGGTGACCTTCCACAGCAAAATGACTTACATGAGTTCAAGGTTTCACTCCTGGAAGTAATAAAGACAGTGGACAACTGAACTGAATTCCTGAGACTTGTGTATTAAAACTGTTTAACAGTCTTCAACACAGCACAGAAGAAAAGCACTCAAGTTTCATGGAAGACCAAAAAATTTAACTGGAGGCGAAAAAGTGCCATGAGAATAATGCTAGAAGGAACAAAACTAAAGAGACTATTACAATATCAGTTGTATTAGTTAAAGATGTTGGTTTGGTAATTTTTTTTAAAATCAATTCTGTATTTAGTCAACCCATAACTCAGTCCCAAAATATGTTTTTATAGGTATCATGGTTATCAACATGTATCTTCAGAGCAGAATGAGTACACACGAGAACATCTGCTCACTGACATCAAAATAGATCCTGCCCTTTGGAACCAAGGAAGACCTCACTTGTCTGTTGAAGTAAAAGGCAGTAAAGCCAACAAAAATGTGGAGGTACAACTACTCTCCACCAAAAATCACCCACAGACCCACTCTTTACCAGGCTAGTGGCAGAGTCTTAACACATCTCTTTATTTTACTAGATAGGTAGGAATTGAGTTTTCTTTCATGATTCCCATTCAGTTTTTCTTTGCCTTTTAAGAGATTTTGAAGCTACTTAACTAATGTTGTAACTGTTTTTCTTTTTCTGCCTTTACTGATTCTGTATTTGCAGACCTTTTAACTGTATTCCACATTCGTAACCAAGTAAAAAAACTCCTCTGTGCTAATATTTACAACTAGAAGTATGGGAGTAGGACCAAAACAATTTCGTGCAATAACCAGTATCTTACTCTGTACATCACTAACAAGGGATTTTCTCACTTTCATCTGAACAGAAGTGTGCCAGATCTTTTAGTGGCATCTCCAGAGCTGCCAAGAGAACTGCCTGCGGAGTCCATCAAAGAGCCAGATGTCCCTTCAGGGAAAACCATCTTCCACAACATGCTGGATTACTGTGATCTCCAACCAACAGTGGAAATAGAGGAATGCTGCCAGAAAGGGAGGGCATATGGCATACTACTAGTTCTCTAATTTTAAAATTACAGAAAAATTCAAGGAGGGAGAAGTATGAGAAAGGTAAAAAAGCACTTTATGAAGGAAAAATCTGCCTCAAAATATTCTCCAAAGCTACAAGAATAAAGTCCATGAAGAAAAGTAACAGTTCTGGCAGACAGCATCATTTCTTTCATGCCTCACTATCAATGAAACCAGCAGCTAAAGCTACAGAACAAATGCAGACACTGAGCACGGGTTGACAAATACAGAAACAAACCCTAAAAAGAATTACAAACTTATTTCTTAAATGTAGGTTGAACAGGTGTTAATTCTTAGACATAGTTCACTCTGCAGTTAAAAGTGGCACACAGGAAAAATTACTCTGGTGCCATGAAGATGTTAATCTGGGGAGTTGTTGATCCCTGCACAGCAGTTACCCCTCCACGTGCACTTAGAGATAACCTGTGCGAGGAGTCATCAGCTCTCAAATGTATGGAAAAATGTATTAGGATAAAAATTTTAAAAATGCATAGGATTTTAGATAAATTTTTTTTTATTTTCAATACCAAGACAAATTACAGAGACCTGTTACAGTCTTACTCATATAAATTCCTGTAGTTACTTTTTATTTTTATACTGGTAGGAAAACTTTGGAAAAGTTTCCTCCTAATATGAGGCCCTTTGGCACATGGTGCCCTCTATGCTTCTTGCAAGGGAGGTTTTAACAGGAAGGTTGCACTGGAGATGTTTTCTGCTTTATCACCTCAGCCTAAAGTCCTCCTTAAAAAGCAGCAGCAGCAGCAGAAAAATCTGACAACTCCTTCTAAACAACCTGTTCTCTTCCAGTCTGAACTGGCATTCAGTACACAACCAGGATGATTTTGGGCCAAAAAAGCATAATTTATTTATGGCCAGATAATTCACGAAGTTAACCCTACTTGAAGAAACTTTAACACTTCAGAAATGGGTTCAAAAAAATGTACCTTCATTGTTGAACACGAAGAAAACAATTATGAGTATTAAATATGCAAGATTTCTGATTATTTTTAATAATGATTATATACTGTGCAAAGTCAACATAAGACTCATTAAAATGTTAATGTAAAAATACCATTTTTCTATTGGGTATTTACATTTTTAAAAGAATAAAAGCTGAGATCCTGAATTGGCATATTCAAATAAGGCCTCCACAGTCTCCATAATACAGTTATTGCCTTACCCACTGGTAAAGTGGTAACTGTTGCCTCAAACACAAGGGGGAACGAGTAACAGATAAAAGGCATGTTTTAAAGATGGATAAAGCAGCCAAATTAGAAAGGAATGTAATACACAATTTGCTAAGGAATATCCAAAGCTTGCTACAAGTAGATTTAATAACAGCCTGGATAAGAACAGAGTGTGTGTTCAATTACTTTACAGATGTTAGTAAAGTGGAAGGAGCTACAAGCATATTGGAATTCAGTCAGAGAATTCAGATTAATCTTCACAAATCAAAGACTCATCCTGACAGGCAAAATGCAACTCCATAGGGTCAATGAAGATCTCCAAATAGGAAGAACAATTGCACAAATACACCATAAGGACCAAGAAGTAAGAGAATACGACCAGATCCTTTCTCAAAACAGTCCAACAAGTCTGTCTTGATACCTGTTCTGCCTTCAGCTCTTTGGCACAGGACACTACAGAGTTTTATTTCACCTTTTCTGCTCAAGAAGCTTAATCAAATAGGCTGGAGCTTGAGAACAGTGGGACAGAACTTTCTTTGGGAATTGGTTTTACAGTGGGGACTTAAAACATGCTTACAAATGTATCAGTTTAATTCCTGTGCTTTTAATACTGCTTTTTTTTTCAGATGACCTTAAAACATTGCTATAGGTATAGAAACTGATGCACTGAAAACCTCTCTGATAACATCAGAGAGGCTGCTTTCTATTTATAGTTGAATATTATAGACATCCATATCTTACTAATCAGGACCAGATCAAAATGCCTTCTCTGCTGATTTTCATTTTCCAAATTTGGACATTTTTAGATTACTAATATGAAATTACCTTGAAGCACATAAATATTTAAGCAGGGATAGTTTACCTTTTCTGGTGGGTGTATAATAAACAGTTTAACCATCATCTATATACAGGCTGTTTTGTTCTCTATCTAAAGAGACAATCACCTTTTATCCTTTTCCTTTTTTAGTTCCTTTCAGTGCTATTAGGAAACTATTCACAAGTGCAACCCCAAACAATACTATGCAGTAATTATGACTAAATGACAAAGAGATGCGAACAATTACTGAGCCCATTTTGAAACCCTACACTAATAAAGTCATTAGATGCTGCCCTTGCCAGGAGCCTTCTAAAAGCTTCTGAAGTTACAAGAACACATGGCATTGTTCGTTAGGACAATTGCTGCTGGCAGAATGAAAACCTTGAGTTAAACCATGCTGCAAATTGATCTTGACATTCTGTTAAGACCGCCACTAAAATCAAAAGCAAAGGAGAAAAGGAGAAAATGAGCGGGTGGGATGTAATCGTGGAACAGAAGGGTTCCTTCCTCACCTTCTTTCCTCTTCCTCCTCAAAACAAACCATACAGAAAATGACAAACTCGCTTGGTGTTTGAGAACCTTTATTTTTAAAACATTAATTAGACTTTTGACCTGTTTTTATTGACTGGCACTGTACTGCTATTAAAGTAAATTAAATAAAATATTGCAGAATACAATGGAAAAGGTTTTCACACCGTTCTGTGAAACCCGTTAGGGATTTAGTGCCTAAAGAACACATCCAACAGTTTTGCAAGCAACATATACAGAATCTGCGGTCACTCCCGAAGAGGCAGTGAGAAATTAACTCACCACATCCAGCTCTCAGAGACCCCACACCTGCAATATATTTGCTGAAGGATCAAATGGGATTGGGGAGCTGGAGTAATATGGTCAACTGGTCTTCATCCAGGCATGCATCATTCAGTAGGTTAGTATTAAGGGTCAGCAACTGTGAATATGGCTAATTACTTGATGACGGAAATTGCAGGTGAAGACAACCTGCTGCTGAGAAGAGCTTTAGTGAATTAACTCTTTCCTAAGCTTAAGCAAAGTGAAAAACTATCGTCTGAACATAAAAACTAACAAGTACCTGTCATCAGAGCTGAGAAAAGTTGGCAACGCCTTGAAATCCGGCGCCCAAGGGCAATGATATCAAAAGCAAAAAAGCTGCTACAGACATTCAAGTCACTGTCTTACAGTTTTGGCTTTGCTTTGCTTGGCAAACACTATGTATGCTGGAAATCTCTTAATATTATCCATGATCTATGTTTGTAGATGTTATGTGTACAACGTTAGCTGTAAGGCATGTACAGGTACATATGTATGGATATATATTACTATATATCTTTCCTGGATACAAATATCCAGTGGAATATAACCAGATCTTAAGTAAAAGATATACATGTAGCTTTGTGGCTTTTTTTCCTCCTTTGATCATGAACAACAAATTACAAGAATATTCCAAACATACGCTCACTAAAGTCTTCACTAAAGTCTACGCTACAGGGGATAAAGCTTTCATGTAGGTTCCTTAAAAGTATTACCAAAACAGGAAGGCTAATTCTTTTATTATATTAATTTGTCCCCTTTATTATGATTAATGAAAAGATTAATAATCACAGGAGTTACTCAGTGCTCCCTTTCCTGCAAACCTTATGTCAGAGGCAATTAAAACTTGTGGAAGCCAAAACAATACTTCCTCTTAACTGTATTAACTAGAGTTCTTATTCATTTTGACAAAGTAACAGTCCTGAGTGGCTGCAGTCTGAATTATTTAAAAATCTGATTCCCCAAGTCATAACTCTTATGTTCTTGCAGTACTGCTAACAGGTACCTGGTATTTGCACACAGTGCTTGACTTCTAGTCCTGCCTACAGAACTCTCTTCACTGTGTTGGAATGGGTGTTGAAGATTGAAAGATTCCAGATGAAAAGCACTTGTGTATGGCAATGCAGGATTCAAAGCTATAGGATTCATTCCTATATCAGTATCAGCCAAGAAACACATTAAAATGGGAAAATGACAAGATTTTGGAGCTGGTTTTGTTCTACGGTGTTCAGAATGGATACCCATTTCATTAATGAGAAAAATGGAAACATCTATTAGGACTAGTTTGGGAATAAAATGACATCTATAGCTCACAATATTTAGAAGATTTTTTTTGCTTATATGAGGAAAGTCTTTATATCTGCTTGAACTTATTTATGCCATGGTACAGTACTGAAAACATGCCTTTTACTACTGACATTGAGGCATCCTTATTGACTGCTGTAAATCAAGTGGACCTGATTCCTCTGCCATCCTACCCTGGCTTTTCCAGCTATTTTACAATGCAATTGTAAGAGCACAAATGAGCTGCTCTTGGTCTACACCAGCACGCAAGATGCAGTTCCTTCTGCTGTTGCTGTTGTCTTCTCACCATTCAAATAAAAAGCTACATTTAACTGTATTCATAGGGATACAAAACAGAATGGGCTCCAAGACCACTGTCACTGTGTCACATCATGAAGGGCAGTAATTAAACAGAGGGACTCAGTATTTATTTATGGGAATGCCCACAGTGCACTGGCACTTTCCAAAGGGAGAAGGAAGCACCATGCCCCCTCTGAAGAAATCACAGTCCAAGGAGCAGGATGTGACACTAAACACAACGGAGAAATTATTCTAATTCTAGCCAGCATGCCTTGTTTACCCCTCACTATTTTTTGACCTCACTGTTAATATGACAGTTTCTTTGTTGTTGTTAATAGAAAGCAAAAAAATGAAGGTTTAAAAACCCTATCGTCCAGCACAATCGGTGAGTAGGTTCACTGAGAATAGCTATAAAGCCTTAAACAAGCCCTTTATTTTGTGTTTTAAGAAGTGTCATAAGGAGTTAATAGGACACAGCTGTACAGGCTCTTTCTAACAAGCAGCTTCTGTCGCTTTGGTCACCACAGGTGTCTGTGTAACCTGCAAACTCTTATTACTAGTGTATCAAAGTTGTGCTACTTAATAGATTTCTTTAGTAAAACACAACAAAGCAATTACATGGCTGTTGATTGTCAGTCATAAAAAAACCCTCAAACACAGTTTTTCAAAAGAAACTACACTGCAATTTTTTGTCATTGTAAAATAAAAGAAACTAGAGAATTAAATAGAGGAGCAGACAATAGAACAGCAGGTAGTCAACTGAACTTAGCCACTACAGATGGTTTAGAAATAGTGTTTCCTTCTACACCAACTTGTGGGATAAAAGAAAAGGAGGAGGCTCCTTACTGCCCATGAATGGCAATACCAAAAGACTTAAGCAACTTCCCAGTCTATGTATTTGGTCCCATGAAAGAACCTAGATGTTTCTTTTTCCTCTCTTGTTTCTTTTTTAGAAAGTTTTTATCTGTTTTTGCAACTGCTTTTTCCCATAATCTTTTACTCTTCTCTAGAATAACTTAAACTAGAAACATTGCTGCTGATCCCTCCAATGACAAAACACAGAAATTCAAGTGAGGAATTCCTGAGAAACCCAAGCATCATTTAAAAAGTGCATTAGAAAAAGAGATTGTTCTGTTCTCCAAGCTCACTTTCAGCAAAGAAATATTAACTATAATTTACATAGTTAAGAACAAGAATGTATTAATGCTCTATTCTAGAACTCCACAAGAGACAGAAACATAAATGTATCATTTTAATTGTTTGATAATCACTGGAATTGTGTAAAGAAGTGGCAACCTTATTCCAGCCCAAATTACTGTTGCATCTTTTGGCTAAAAGTTAGAATAACTCTAATTATAATAACATACGCAAGACATTATCCTGGCAAGACTCGGTCATCTTCTGGGTAAATAAAAGTGATGAAATAAGGTCCAAGTTAAAAAAACCAAACAAGTCTGATTTATAAATGTAATAATAATAATAATAAAATAATTATTTTCAGCAGATTCTGATCAACTGGTAACTAAGAGAGAGGTCTTAGTATAACAGTAAGAAAATTTGTTGGTAACACACAAAAGGTGCAGAAGGAAGTGGAATCTACAGTTTTCATATCTTTACCCATCAGTGAGATGATGGCCTAAGACACAGGATAGCTTCTATTCTATTAAATCCAAAATATCTGAACATTACCAAAGGAATGTTCTGTAAGAAAACTGTAGTTCAAAAAAGTTCATATGAATTACAAGCTTTTAATTCTTTGCATAATCTGTTTTTAATACTAATTTATCACATGAATGTAATTTTTAAAATATGATTTTCATTAACGACAATAGTTATTATCCCAGACAGCTCTCATGCAGTTACACCAACATACACACAGTTAGTGTCATACAATATTATGGCACTGCAATGCAAAACTGTGAAGGCACATTCCTAGAACTGTGTTTGAAAATAAACTCAAAACCAAAAGGATGTAATTTCTTCTAATATTTTTTTCCTGCACAGGAACAAGAAGTCACTTTGCAACGCAAACAAGGCCAACCCAATTCTCAGTGAACATCACTCAGCAAAGCTTCACTGATCAGCTGAGCATGAAGTTTTTAGTTTAAAAAGATATCAAGCAACAAAAGATTTGATAGCCAGAGATAAGGGTCTTCCTCGAGAGAAAAGCTGCTCCACTCACAGTTCAAAGAATCTTACCTTGCTCTGTTTGCTTCTTTTGTCATGTCCCATGCCCAGGTTATGAAGTTCTGACTCAGGTAAGAGACAATAGATTCAGCACAAAGCATTTGTGAGCAGAAGACGTTGGTTAGTACACTTTCATCGTGGTGGAGGTAGATAGCAAGAAGCTTTCTCTGGAAAAAACATGATCAGAGATGAGTGAAAACTTCCTCAGGCTATTCAGCTATTTAAAATTGCTGCTGCAGATTCGTGTGTTAGCACACCCAGTGGAGTTTACCAAGGGTAAGAAGTATCTCAATGTGTACACATAGGGGAAAAAACCCAGCAGATTCTAAGTCAAATGGTCCGTCCCTCCAAAACCTTAAATATTCTCAATGCTTCCCAATATTTTATTTCAGATACCAAAACACAATACATTATATGCTTAGAATATGAAAATGGCAACATTTGATGAAAACCAAAAACCTTATTAACAGAGTTATCTTAAGAAATGGGTGAACTTTTTTGGCTTGTTGCCCAATAAAGATAACATTTGGAACAATTCCCCGAGCAAGGAACACGTCTCCTGATAGAACAGCATCTATGACATAAAATTATTATAAATAACCTGAAAAAATGACAGTGTATCACTACCTCTGCAGCCAAATAAAGAGGCAAATGAGTAAGAACACAGCTGCCTACAGACCCCAAACTTGCAAAGTGATATGCTGGATGTTCTGGCAGCTCTCCATCCAGCCATATGAGGTGGGGAGGCTTCACTGCCAGCAGCACTGAGCTGTGCTGTGTCCCCATAATAATCTCAGATCAAAACGTGGTCTCAACTAAAAGCCAGTCTATGTGTATGCAAATCTAGAAAGCAGGCTGCAAAAATACAAGGAAGCTATGATCTAGTTAAGGACCTGTATCTGATATTCAATGAATTATAAATATAATTCAGAAAATTACAGTTTTCCATTCCCCCATACCCATATATATATTACTTACTTTATTTTAAAATACTACTTGAACATATTTGCTAAGATGATATGGTAAATGTTATTTTCAGACTTTTATTTAAAGTAATTTCAAATCTCTTCATCAGTAGTAACACTGAACCCTAGATATTGGTGTGTATTGATACAGCAAGACATAGGATGCGATTTTGAGACAAGCTGTCTTTGTAAAAAAAAACCTGTATGGCTCTCATCTCATACACTGGCTTTGGACAAAATTTAATGACTGTTTATAAAAGGAAGAATACATTTGAACATTAGACTTTGGGAAAGGGATTAGTATTTGCATTAATGTTTGTCTAATTTAATTTAAATGTTCTTCAGAACCACGTACACATGTGCCAGGAAGGACCATTAATAAGCCCAACATGCAGAGATCCATATAAGTGCAGCCAACAATGTTGACTGAAACTAAACTTGAAAATCCAGGGCACTGATGCACAATATCATGCAATAAAACAGCATTTCTGTGGTGATATTTAATTTAAAAAGAAGAAAGAGGCAGGGGAAGATCAGGCACTGTCTGTTTTTGAGGATCAGCCGTTCTGCATTTCAAAGCGTCGATCCCTGCAATATCCAGGTTACTGTGCTAGAATCTCGACTATTATATAGCAGTTGTAAGAGAGGGAGGGCAAAGATGTGTTTACTCAGTGATTAGGGCCTTAGAATAAGCCTCTAGCTCCTAGAGAGACAGCTCACCACTTATTCATTTGGACCAATTCACAAAGCCTAGAAAGATTAAACATCCATGCTGAGAAGACAAGCGAATGCAGACGGTGAAAAAGAAATAAAAATTCTTTAAAAACTCTGAGATGACTTCATTATTTTTTCCACAAGGAAACTTTAGGAAAGTGTTTAGTTAGAGAAAAACCCACATTGACCTCTCTCTAAACCCTTAATCTTTCCTTTGTGGTGGCACTGCTTTGTGGTAAGCGGATGGCTTTGCTCTCCTCTTTTCACTGGGAGCAGACAGAAAAAAAGGCTCTTGAGAAACACTTTTACTTCCAAAGAAACAACCCCATGAAACTGTTAAATATGAGATTCCATACAACAGAATGTTTCAAAATATGTACAGTTTTAGGCTTAAAGATTTAGGGACAAATTTCAGTAAACAGAACAGGCACAAACACAATGGAGGTTTACACTGAGCTACTTCCCAAGGCAATGTAATTTTTGTTGCATCAACAAATCTCACCGTGCAAAGACTAAACTGCATCACATATAAAAGACTGTACTTGAGCCTGATAATTCTTCCCAAATGTTAAGGGCAGCATAGGCACATTGCTATGACTAATGCAAAGAGGTAGCAGGCGGAACTGAAGTGCTGAAATTTGATTTTGAAGAATCTTAGTGGAAGCCACGGGTATTTCTTCCTTAGAAAAATGCATTATTACAAAAGGCTCACAGCTTGGAGTTTGTTGGTTTTGCTGTTGTTGTGCAGGTTTGGTTTTGTGTTTGTTTATTTTACTACCCCATGGTAGCATATATTCAAAAGCAAGTTTTGGTTGTGTTTATTTCAAGCCTTTGAAAAATCAGAGTAAATTCTAGGATTCTATGATGACTAATACTGGGGGTTTTTCAGTCAATACTATTAAAATAGGCTTACAAAACTGTTGAACAGTCTTGAACTCCATAAAAGAAGCCTACTAATGGAGCACTAGACTGTCCTGTGTTGGATTTCTCAAAAATATGACTCACAAGTTATACACTTTGCATGAAAAACCAAGAAAAAAAAATCCGATGGGGAAGAACTTTTACTAGTCCCTACGAAGGTATGGAATACCAAAAAGGTTGTAAGTACTGAATACCTGATGGACTTCCAAAGGCCTTAGGACTTCAGGAACTTAAACCACCAAGGGATGTGTTTTTCAGAGTATGTGCATGCTGAAGACCAGGCAGTCATACGCTGCAATTTTCAGAAGGGGCCTGAATTTACAAACATGTTCAGGAGTATCAGTCTCATCAATGTCAGTAAGACTTCAGGTCCTAAAAGCTTGAACTCTAAGCTCCAGGTTTCATGTTCCTTCAAAGGAAAAAGGGCCACAAGAAAGAGATCCTAACTGTTTTCAGCATCTTTACTATATAAATACGTCAAAAAATCCAGATCTCAGGCATTTTTTCTGCAACCTCTGTTGTATTCAGGCTGCATGAGACAGTCAGCAGTGCTGCTGCTCCTTTGCTCCACCACCACTGTGTTTGCAGTGAAGCACTGCAGACCTCTCCTGCCTGATTTGGATCTGTTGATGGAATATTCCTGGAACACTGGAAGGAAATGTGGGCTGTAGATGGATGCTGCACTGTAGCAGGGCAGCCCACGGAGAGACAAGGTGTTCCTGGCTGTAGCCTGGCACCACAGAACCTCTCTGCCAAGTCATCCAAAGTACAGCAGACTCCTGCTCCTTTCAGAAAAGTTAATGCACTTTGTACAGAATTAGAAGAAATGAAGGAAAAGTTGTCACTGAGGCAAAAAAGAAACATAGACTTTCATGAGGTGATTAAATTGATATCACTGGGTAATGGGATTTCCAAGCTTCTCAGCCAGCTTGGCATAATTCAGATGCCTCAGAAGAATATGAACTTGGATGGGAATAGCAACACAGTCATAAGGGTCAGCAAAACCTGAATGGTTATCTTTGAATCTCAGGTTTATAAGCTCAAGTAATGACTGAGACAAAAATGTTCATGATGTAACAACAACTGCCAGGGGCATGAATGTTATCTCAAGGTGGTAGGCTAACAAATCAAGACCTTAATGTTTTCCTGAGTTTTATGCTGTGAGAGCTAATTCAAATGAACAAATTTGCAAGTCTTTAAACCTTTGAAGTGCACGATGTGATCCACCTGTCTAAGTGGATCCTGGAGATCACAGGATCAGCTACCCTACCACACACAATTCTTTTCTCCCTAAGCAGACTGCAAACCTTCTCTAACACCGAAGCAATACACCTCTGAATTTACTCCACTTTGAAAAAGGATCAAAGTAGGAATAGGGCGGATGGAAATTCATAGGAAGCCTTGTCTGTGTATTACACATAACAGAGCAAAACCTGCTGAAGAGAAGCATTGTTTAATTCCCCTGCACCAACCAAAGGAAAGGAGACAGAAACCCAAGAGAGAACGACAAGGGGCACTAACCAGCCTCTAACCTTACAGAAGTGGATCTGAAATAAACTTCACCCCATAGGTTCCTAAAATTGGAGATGATCCATGCAACCTTCTGATCTCATATTTTGTATTACACATGGCATAAAATGTCCCTAAACTAATTCCTAATTTAATCTTTCTGTAATTTTACCTTTCAGTAAAATCTCAAAAATCCATCAGTGATGAAGAATCCATAGGAATCATGGTAAGGTGTTCAAACAGCAAACCACTCTCCCAGGTAAAGGTGTGTTTCAAAGCTTGATTTAGCCTACTTTCATCTTCCAACTATTTGATCCTATTATACTGTTGTATCTCTATTTCAATCAATTGCACTTGTAGTGCTATCTTACATAATGCAAACAGAATTCAGTAATTAACACCAAACTCAAATAAGATTATAAATCACAAGGACTGAAGGAAGAGGAAATGTAGAGTGTGGCAGACAATTTAAAAAAACCTGCTATTATTTCATATCAAATACAGAGGATGCTGAAGAGAGACCCATACCCAGGAGCAACCCTTCAGATGAAGCTATTCTTCAGATATGAAGAATAAAGGGTGTGTAGGCACACATAACTAGGCTGTTATGTTGTAGCAAAGATTTCTAAACAATAATCATCCACTAGTTCAGAAATAAACTGTGGAATGAAAGGCCAGAACTGCTAACACGTATCAGGCAGGACTGAAAAGAAAATGCAGGTGACTAACATGGGACTTAACTGGAGCATATGTACTGACATCTACCATAATGTACATGCTTCCCTCTTCCTGAAAACCCAGTTACACTTCTATATCTGTCCTCCAATTTCAACCAGCCCACGTAGATTAGTGTTAAGGTTATTTATGTTTTATCAGAATTGGTAAAGTGGTAATTTCTCCACCTGTAATCTGTAGTAATTTCAGTATACTTAATTAGCTGAAATAATAAGGGACACTTTTCTGAGTTACACAGATAAAAACAATACTACAGAAAGCCCCATATGAAGGAAAATTCTGCTACTACTAAGAAAAAAAAAAGCAAAAAAAGAGCTTTTATTTGAACATGGCAAATCATGGAAGGAGCATACATTCTTCTAGGTTTTCAGGAAATAAAGAACTCATATGTGAGAGGGATGGTGCTGCCACTAAATTGAACCTAAAAGACAGAACTCAAGGAGAAGAAAAACACGGTTCATTTTCTGCCATGCAGGAATATATATTGAGGTGACAATACCAATCTGTGCTAAGAGAGATGTTTCACATATTTATTAAAAGTCAGTGGACAGAAAGGTTGAGAGAGGAGCAGGAGGTGAGCTGACAGAGGTATATAAAGAAAAGAGCTGAAAAGGCAAAGGCAATGTCTTTATTCTTTCTCATAATAAAAGAGTAGCAACCACCTATAAAAATGAAAAGGCAAAAAAGCTCCAATAAAAGAAAATACTTCAGTATTATTCACATATATAGTTCAGTGAGATTCAATATAGCCATTAAGATCCAGTATGAATAACAACACTACCCTAAGTTAAGATAAACCCCCTGATGTCTCAAAGCACCAGACACCCACAAACTGCTTTCAGGCACAAGGAAGTCTCCCCCAAACATCTTTTTAAAACATGCTCATTAAAAAATTTCTTCCACGGCATTGGTGTAGGAATACCTGTGGCACTGTAGCTACTTGAGCAAGAGTAAGATCGTTCTTCAGAAATTGATGTAGAGAAATGCTGGTTTCTAATTGGTACAATAGGTAGAGGGTAAGACTTCCACAAAAAACCAGCTTATTTGTTAATTTATTAAACCTCTGTCTCACTTTCTCTTCCTGACCCAATTAAAAAAAATATAAGGAAAATATTTTCTTGCTTTATATATATGTACAATAAGCCTTGGAAATGAACATACAATGCCCTTTAACTATCAGGCTGCAGGAGATACCTGGGATTTCATTACCAGGGACTCTGGTTGTAAAAGGTAAAGCTCTGTATCTTTGGTATTATATTTTTGTGCTAAAGAGAGATACAGGTTTTAAAGCAGGGCTACATTTGATCTCATTCCATCTCTCCTACCAAAAACTGGTACTGCTGTGGGAGCAGCTGCTCTAAAGGGAAAAAGATACCCATCATTTAAGTTAATTTTCACTGTCTAATGACTCAAACACACAGGTAACAAACACCTAAATTTTTTTTATATGGTATTTTTTTAAAATAATATTTTCTTAAATAACTGTGAATTATCATCCTTTCTAATGAAAAGACATTGAGATTTAAAAGAATTATCTATTTTCTTAAAAACAATTTTAACTCATATTCTGCATTCAAAACATATGTTCTGACGTAAGTCAATTTTCTTAAAACAGCCCAAATCAAAATATTCCTGAAAAAAAAAGCTTCAAGTTTATATATAATGGGTTTTGAGGGGAAAAAGTATCCACAGTATAGATTTGAAACAGAGCTGATGGCTCTCTCACTAGACCTGAACTGTAGAGTGCACCTTCTGCTCTGGACAGCATTGAGAATTTGTCAAGAAAAGGCTAAGATCTCTGAGCACTCAAGCTGCCAAGTGCTCTCAAATTAAATCAGTTTGAAGCGGTTTTCATTAAGATGGATTGAGTGTGGCATCGTGAGAAACACTCTATCAAATGTAGTGTTTTACTTAGTGATTAAGTATATACCAGTTGATGAAGCTGCCCAAATCCTTCGTAATCCCACCACTCCAATAAACATTTAATGAGTATATAAGTTCAAAAAGCCTAGTAGAGGATTTAAACCTTCAATCTTGTTTTTATTTACTCTTGGAACTCAATTTCTCACTTCAAGTGAAGAATGCTGGTGCCTGAAGCTCATCTGTTGCCCTGGTAAAATTAAGTGCCCTCCATAGTATAAATTAGAAGACAAGACATACGGGTTGCAATTTCTCCTAAGCTTTTTTTTTAATACTGATATACATATTTAATTATTTTATGAAATGCAATTATAAAAATATAAAATAATGTATCCCTTTCCTCAATTATGCATTCCAGGAGGCAGTACAGAAAAAATTACTTTGTAACAGGAAAAAGCAGTGAAAATAAATGGTATTTACACATTCTCATATCTTTGTTTAAAGTCAGAATGTTACAATAAAAATAATGCCATTCTGTAGGGTAGGTGGGAGGGAGACCTTTCAAAAATGTTATTCAGAAAAAAACCACGCAATCCAAACAACAAAAACAAAAAAATACTTTCCTAAATATACAAATACATAACTTTATCATGATGAGGATCTGGTCTGAACACATCTCAAAATATTAGAAATGTAAGGTGACATGAACTTCAGATGTGTTGTGTAAGTAGTATAGGAAGTACTTTGAGTACTAAAAACCTAAGCAACTGCACTGCATTAATATCAGGTTTATAGAGATCAAACTATTTATGTAAGTTCTTAATGGGCTTTTGTCCATTATTACATTGATACACTGCCAATTATTTGTGATTAAATGATACAAAGGGAACTTCCCAATTCAAACCTTTTCCTTGTTGAATTCATATGATTTTTTTTCTAAACATGCATTAAGGTCCACTTTAACAAATTATTATAAATTAATACTTTTCCACTGAATTACTAGGTATACATTTATGCTCTGAAATCTGTGCAAAGACATGAAAATATTGACTAAACTTTGAGTGTTAAGTATGTGTTAACTTCAGTTATACTGTATGGATCCATAACACTGCACACTTATCAGAACAGCCCCTAAAATAACATAGTTCCCCCTCCAATATGAATAACTACAGGAAGCCATAACATTCTTCATTTTAAAACTGAACATCTACCAAGAAAACAAAAGTAAATTTAAACAGCACGATTTTCTTGTTTGTGTTTCAGCTTTATCTGTGCTTAATTATGCAGGGTTTTGGGTTTCTCCTTAGTAAATCAAGTCACCAAAACTTAAATAAACTATCCCCATTCTAATTTTATTAAAATACTGATTTTAAAACTGTGCACGGAATAACAGAAACTTGAGATGCCTAGTTGGATGTACAGAAAAACTAAATAACCAAACCTTCGGTACTGGAACTTACTTGGCAGATAATGGCTGTACAAAGAAAGAAAAAAAAGCACACTGTATTTCAGAGACCTTTCAATTTAAATTTACAATTTCATTAGCCATTCTTCAAAGGAGTTACCAACATGCAACACTGAACTTGTCAACCACAAGACTCGCAGGCAGTGTTATCTGGTGCTAGGACACCATTATTTCAGGAAGAAAAGTGAAGGGGGGAAGAAAAAGAGTAACTTTGACAACTAAAGGACTCCAATAAAAATACAGCCCGAATGATTAATTTCAAGGTAAGTATTTTAGTCAGTCAATTGAATTAGTACAACCTTTCCCAAACAATAAACCCAAGATAACTCCAAAATGTAGTTCAGCTTTTTAAAAAAAAAAGATGAAACACTTAAGGTGATTTCCATTTCCCCACTATATTAGATAAAGTAGTTTTAATACACACTTACATCTCTAGCTTTCCCATAGAAGGCTTCTTGAAAAGCAGCCTCTAATGATCCAATAAAATAAACAGGATGGCAGTCACCATATCTATTTGAGACAAAATTTCCAATTAATGGATTAATTACGAAAATAAGTAATTTCAATATTCTACCACTTCACATATTCTGTAAATATAATGCACTGGTTAAATCTTTAGAAAGATGAAGTATTACACTTCTAAAGGACAGAAGGGAAATATTTAGAAGCCAACATTCAAAAGCTCAAAGTAACAAACTATTACGTTACAAATTTTATCATAAAAACCTTCTATTCGCACACTGTAAGTTCTATACAATTTTCTACACAATTTCCAATCACAATTTATTTCCTCTCATTAAAGGTTAACTGATGGCTATTCTTGCATTACACTTTAATGCATCTCACATACATAACATCATCACAGAGGAGTGAAAACAGAAGGCATATAAATTTTGCATTACTTTGCAGCTTCTACCTGTTCAGTGAAACATGGCAACTGTTTAGCAACATATGATTTGGTACTAAAAAGTTTTAAAAAACCAGCACTTCTATGTTTTTTAAAAATAGATATTTACCCAACAACTTCATTATTGTGAAAACTCTTAATGTAACTCTATATATTTTTCAATATTAATAATTTTCAGCTTTTCTGTTCCTGTGTATAATAAAATTATTATACATAATCAGAGTCCTTATCATTCTTATGACCTTTACATAATTAAGTAATGATACTAATTAATAGCAAAATAAATAAGGCAAGAATCTGTCACTCTAACTTGGAGTGAGAAATAATTTTATTTCAGAAGCAGCTCTGACAAAGTTCAAATTAAAATAAATTACATTAGGATGTATAAATATGCTATAATCCCACATGAAAATATGTGCATTTGGTTTATTTTTATTATTTACTAAATTTAACTTAGTTTGTAACAAGAATTGCACAGTTAATAGACTAAGGTTACCTTGAAGAAAACTCCGCTGTAAATTGTAATAAGGCATCTCCTTCATTTTCAGCATTTTCTGGCACTTAAAAAAATGAAAAATATAAATTAAATGCATCCTTATGGAAGCAGGTTGTAATATGCAAACTCAGTTGCTTCATAGACATTTCATGTTGCCACCTTACTTGAAGTGGTTACCAACTGACCATATAAATTTAATGAAAGACTATAGACTATGAACCTTTGGAAAGACATGAAATTTCCAGAGGGTCTCATGAATATATTCAGGTTTTCCAAACAGTAAAATCCTCAGGTCCAGTGTAATGTGATATATCACTTGTTCTGAGCTAACACTGTGGACATACTTTAATATATTAAAATGAAAGGACTGGCTTGAAAGGCTTGACCCACTATATTGTGAGTTGCCAACTATGTCTGCAGTGTTTTCATTTGATACAGTCATTAGACATGATACTCAAACAATTCTAACATTCCTGTCAAAAGATACTTTCCTATTTCTTGTTCTGCAGACTCATCACACCTCTCTGCCTTCACTACTGCTGTACAAAGACCAGTTAATTGCAAATTAACTGTCAACTCTTACTCATTGGCGATTTCCTCAAGGCAGATGATGCTACTCCAAACATTTCTCCATCATCAACTCCAAACTCTGTAGCATCTTCAAAGTCATCTCCATCACTATCACTAACCATATGAACGTCAGTGCATTGCTATATAAAAAAAACCCAACAAAATCCACAGTAAGCTTCTATTACAGACATCATCTTCAGTGAAACACACAATACATATACAGGGAAAAATACGTATTTCTACAAAAACACAATAAACTGCATTTTATTTTACTATTTTATACAGCATTATCACCCTGCTTTTTATAAACAAGACCTAATTTTTAGCAGTAGTCTGGTTGACAGCAGTATTATGTAACAAAACGCATTAGTAAAGAATGAAGGAACTTTCTCTGCATACCCAGAGTTGAGCAAATTTTATCCAATGTTCATGCTGTTTTCCATCTAATGGTACTACAGTTGGTGTAACTACATAAGAAAGAATGAGAAAAGCCACACAATGGTGGTTTTCACATTGGTATTTGGCATACCAATACAAAGGAGAAATATCAACGTTTTTGTGCGAAGAGCTACGGTCTCATCTCCCTCCCATGAGATCTTTTGGATGTCATGTCCTTTGAAACACAGAACAGCTCAGAAAAACCTTGGTTTCAATAATTCAAATTTAACCTGCTTCTAAATTGACTTCTTTTCATGAACAAGTATTCCAGCTCTGCTTGACCTACAAGTTACAGTGATAGCACACTAGAGAAAACCTACATGAACTGCTGAAGGTGCAGTGAAGGGTATTATGGAACATGGGATTTCAGCTCTACCTGAGTGATCACAAGAGGAGCAAAGAGCTCCAAACACACAGGATCTCTCTCTACAACAGCTACACAAAAAAGACTTCAAATAAAGAACATTTACTAACTAGTCAACAAAAAAAAAATCTACAAGGTGAACAAAGTCAGATCATTTTGGAAGAGTAAAGCAACAATGATACACAGTTATGCTGGTAGATCTCAGGAATAAAAAAATAACCATTTATCTAACCTGCTAAGTTGTTCAGGTATAGTTAGAACAGTGTTGTCTGACCATCCTCTAACTTTTAACAACTACCCAACACCATATATCCAGTCTTGTATCCTGACCATACCTCACAGTTCTCTCTTATGAATATATATTAAATTCATTTTAAGGTACGATAAAGGTAATGGAAATTTTAACCTAAACTAATAATAATTAGGAACAATGAAACAGGAGTTTATACAGTCTGAAAACATCTCATTCTGCTAACACTAAAAATACACGTTTCAACCTTCTATTTAATTTGGAGTATTTTTCAATCTTGCTGTGATTTGATTACTTTTTCTTTTCTTTCTTCAATGAGTCATTTACCCAGTTCCTTACTTTGCCACAATTACGTGCTACAGGAACTGTAAACTGATGGTTTAAAGATGCAATTTTATTGACATAGTTGACAACACAAGGGATGGTGACTACTGCAAAATGAGGCTTCCCTGCTTCTTCCTGGAGTATACTGGTAAAATAAAGATGATGTTCTTACCTCCTCTGACTGCTCCCTCGTTTGTACAGGTGAAGACCTTCTTCCAACTGTAAGTCGATGGCAAGGGAAAGTCAGCCCCGATGCAGCAAGAGTCATCTACAAAACAACAATAATCATTTATTAAAGCCACAGTGTCAACTGAAGGTTGGTTTTTGGGTTTTTTTAAGGTTGTTTTGAGATTTAAACTAAAGGCTGCACTGCAGAAGACTGAATTATTTAAACAAACATAAGGAAAGAAGCCAGAAAAACAACAACAAAAAAACCCAACAGTTAAGTCATCTTGAAAAAAAAAACCTATTTTGAAAGAACAGTTTATCAGCAGACATTGCAACAGACACAATCACATTGGTAACTTAAAAAATACATTTCATCTCCTTTTTGGTCACTATAAATGTCAAGGGTGCATGCCACGTTTCTCATACGGACACACACACAAACCCAACAGTGCTGGCGAAGCTGCAGTCAGCACAGACAGGAGGGATGTTCAGGAACCAGTGCCAACAGAAACAGCACTGGCTCAGAAGCACCTAAGCCCTATCTTGATAATACATGGTTTGATTTTACAATGTGAATAGCTTTTAAATAAAGATAGTTGATTAATTTTTGACAGTGACAAAATACTTGATGCTGTACAATTCTTAGCGAAGTGAAGAACAATAGTTCTGACTGTATGTTTAAAATATTGTTTCTATTGGTTCTTTCAGAAGAAACACAGAGAGGACAGAAAGAGATTTTCTAGATCCTATAAAGCTTATTAGTATTTTTGCAGGGTACAGAATGAAAGACTTACATTATAAGCAGTAAGGTAAAATACATTTCAATCATCCTCAACAAAAATCCAAGAATAAATCATAAACCCTAAATTTCATTTACTGCCATGAGCACTGAAAATACCCCATTTATTTTTTATACGTAATTCAGAATGACTATATCACTTGTCTGCTAGAACTCACAAAGATTTAATTTGCTGCAGGTTGAAGCAGGCTGATTAAGCAGCCTGGTTACCAAATGAATGTTAACCTGTCTGAACTAGCCTACTGTCACATTCTCATAGCAAGGTTAAACAGAAGTTTAGCTGTGTAAAAAGCACAGCAATCGTCTTAAAGGAAGTGAGTTATAATGTTCTGGAGCAAATGAAATATTAAAGATGACATACAGGTCAAGACCAATTACCTATGAAACTCCTGTGACAAGAGCATAAGAACTGCATTCTCTGTAATAATCCACCAGCTCGATTATTATTTTTATAAGCTTTTAAAAATAAACAAAACCAACTGTTTTAAAAGCTGAAACTTTGCCCTGTAGTTACCACACTATATAAAATACTGGTAAAACACACACACCCCCCCATCCCAACCACACACAGACTACAGTTCCCTATCTCACAGCATCAAATACCCCGACAGATGCCTGGAAAGGCTCCTGGTGTCTTTTACGTGCACATTAAAGAGAGAGTGGTAAGATCAAGCAAGCAGTTATTGTGCTGCTTCATCACTTGGCCCAATTGCAGGGTGTTGCAATTCCAATTTGCAACCCTATATTATAGTGTCAAAGCGTCTCTCAAATACGAGCTTACAGCAGAAGGGGTTCGACATCAGAGCTTGTTTCATCCCTCTCTCCAGACAGTTGCTGGAATGTTGGGGTTTTGTGCACATTTGTGTGAGAAATCACCCTCCCCTTCAGCATTTTTGGAAAGTTTTTTGCAAAGGAAAGGCCAGGAGAAATAGCTCTGCCGTCACTTCAAAATAAACTAGCGGCATCAACGTTCTTCTAGAATAAAGGTACCTTCATTCTAAGAAGAATCCTCTCACAAGAACGACTCTTGCACCAGAAAGCTTAAGCTTTATTTCGGAAATCATAAAAACATCAAGTAAAAGATTACTTTCCAGGCAGCTCAGCCTGGTGTCATGGATAGTAAACCTCAACTTTTCCTCGTATTTTGAACACAAGCCAATTTACTGATGGGAACACCCGCTGAAGGGTCTCCGTGCGAGAACTGTAGACCTCAGGCTGTTCTTGGAGAGCTTTTTCTTTCTAAATACTGCACCTGCCTACTCCCAAATGGGGTTGCAGGACGTCAGATAAACAAATCACTGTGTCACAGCCACTTTCCCATGGAAATGGACAAATTCTTTATTCCAACTCCATAACTGAAAATGTTGGTTTGTAGCCTGACTACCTGACATTCTCTAACTTATGAACCCATCTGGTTGTGCAAAAACTCAGAAGTCACTAACTTTTCTGAATTTTCTTTTTTTTTTTTTCATGAAAATCACCTTTAGGTGGGTACTAGAGCTTTCACATGCACAAGAAAAGACATTGAGAAATGCATATGCAGGACTCGTGCACCAATGATGAGTTAGATATAGGTTATGAAATAAATAATACATTAGAGCAAAAATAAATAAGGTTAGTCTATTTTTCTAGGCAGGAAATGTACACATGTGCAAATCAAATGGTCTCAGAGTTGAAAGGTACACAAGGTGGAAAGTGAAACAGAATCAGAAACAGCCAAAATGACTTGCAAAAAGTAACTCCAGATGATTATTGGAAAGTCAGATCTCTGGTCCATCACTATGTATACACTGCTTGTGCTTGTTGAAAGTTGTTTGGCTTCCTATAGCTTTTTAAGGAGAAGGACAATAAAACTTCAAACATTCCAGGGAGAGTGGCAGCAGGGGAGTCCTTCTAGGAGACAACAGAGACATTGAATGGATTGCTATTGGTATTCAAAAGGTAATGGTACTATCTGGACTAGGAGTGCACAAAGGTTACTTCAAATAGGTTTTAACTACTAAAAGAAAGACCACTACCAAATCTTACAATTTAGAGAGGAAAAAATTACTCTGGTGCTCACTTGTGCTTTCCAACAGTAAGACACTAATATTATTTGTAAATACTCAGTGTAAGATCAATTGTATTTCAATTCCCTGCATTAGAAATTGGGGGATAAACTTAAGCAACATCTTTTCTGATCCAAACATGCAGGATTCTTTGTCAAACTCCCAGATTAACCCAGAAATATTTGCCAAATCTAGAGTGAGACCAGGTGCCTTCAACAATAAACTATTCTGCCTGTTAGAAAGTATTATGTTGAAGGTTCTAGAAATAAAATTCAGAACAATCTAAAAATGCTCTTTTTTCCAGATATTTCATGATACAAATATGTCTGCAGGAAAGAAAGACATCTTGTAATTCCAGAGTGCTGCCATCTCATGTTCAGAATAATAGGAAAAATTACAAGTCCATAATCTCAAAAGCTTTTATCTTCTAGAAAGAGTTTGTTGGCATAACTTAATTCCCACTCTTGCAGACTCCTGAAATTACAAATAAAGGAACAAACTCAGTCTCTTGCACCAGTCCAGAGATATTTAATCAAGATACTGAAGATCTGAGAAAGATAAACAGAAAGAATGATACCAGCAGAGAACTCCAGCTGCAGAGCTCACTTCACTTAGAAATGCTGATACAAAAATTATAAGCTCAGTGTACTGCATCAGGAAAATAGTAATTGGATATGACAAATTGGTCTTCCTCATGTTCAGCCACACACTGATGGAGAAAAATAGCATTTCAAAAGAGATCTGAACAGCAACCATATCTAATGTGGAAAGTGAAGGCCAGCTCTAAGCTTTCTAATGCCTTACAGAGTATAGCTGGACACCCAAAGTGGCCAGCTTAAGGCAATAATCTGTAAAGAACCAGACATTGCTTCTCATCCTCAATTATTGGGAGGTTGTGCTTTTCACAGGATACTTATCATCAAGGGATCCTTTCTCTCTAAAGGGATGAAGCTTTTTTTAAATGAGAACCATTAAAAACAAGCAAATATAAGTGATAATGTTTAAGGGAAGTAGGAATATTGATTTATTTTGTGCTCTTTGTTACGTTTTTGATTGCTACAAGAGCAGTGTGTTTTGAGATTTTGGAGTGTGTGGGAGCACTACATGTGCATTAATGTACATTAATGTACTTTAATGCATATATCTAAACACACAGACACTTAAATGGAGCCCTTCAGCTCTTTCACCCAGTACTTGTCACTTTTAAAAAACAGCTTTTTGTCCTTTAAAAGACCACTTAAAAGGTAGCCTTCACAGGGTAACTTTATTCTTTGAGCTACTCAAATGAAGAATCCTTTCCAACTCACTGGAGAGGTGTTTTTCCACGGCAAAATATTTTCTAGTATCATTTAATGAACATAAACTAGAGATTCTCGATCGTTTCCTCTCAGAAATTCAAAGGTCAAACTATAAATCTTACAAAGCATCAGACAGAAATTCAGAGAACACCTGATCCAAATGCAAAGGAGATGATTCTATCCATGATGGCAGATTTCCACTGGTTTGCACACAGCAAGCGAATCAACAGGCATTATCTGACAATGGCAAACCTAAACCAAAATAAAAAACCTTGGAGTGGACAAACCTTCTGGATTTTTAATAAAAAATAAAAAGGAATGTAATTTCTGTATAACTTGGCTGCTGTGAATCAGTCGAACTATTCAAGTAGCTGCACTTCTAATACAGAATTACAATTGTCTGTATATAATCTGCTTCAATAAAAAACTAAAAAGGGGAATTCTCATAGTGTCATTTCCTGCTGAGGTAAAGGAAAATAATCCATGTTTCCTGCCTTTAAAACGCAGAGATAAGGTAAGCAAACAAGATTCTGGTGTACAAAATAAAAATACTTGACTCTCCTTCATAAATCTCCCATAAAAAAATCAGTCCTACTCAAGGTCAGCCTGTAGTATATTAGGCAAAAGGAAGTCTTAATAACCTGCCCTGCAGTTCTGTCATCCTGAAAAACAGCGAGGTACAAGTATAATTCCAGCTTTCCAGCTGCACTCACAAGCACAGACAGATGAAGAAGCCACAGAAAGAAGCCTTCCCAAAGATGCCACAGCATGTGTAATTGCCAAGGGGGTACATCTTTCTAATACATCCTTTCCACTCTGTAATGCTGAACAGCTCCAATTAAAACTTGAGTATATTCAAATGTGGATGTGGGTGGGTTTACCATACAACATGCATAATTTAGATTTTTGGTTTCTATAGTGCAAAGCACTTAAGGAACACTCAGATTATCCAATCTCAAATCTTTCAAACTGACATCTCTAATTTCTGTTTGTTGGAGCTCTCATAGTCTGTCCAAGACAACAGGCAATCCTGTTTTCCCCTTGTTGAGCAAGAGGAACAAATAAAAGTTGAAGATACTGAAGATAAATCTGCTGTTAGCATGTCTCACAATACAGAGTTCTCACTGGATAAACAACCTCCACAGCTCAGTAACTGCAGCAGCTCTCTGTTACCTCAGTATTGGTTTGAGAATGTTTTATGCTTTCACTGCATGACCAGCGCGTTGCTTAAGAAGAGAAGATTATCTCCAGGAAAATATGACAAAAAATGTTATTACTCATCCTTTGAAATCGAATTTCAATAGAGATTATACAAATATCTTGAAACCTAAAAACCTTCCTTTTGCCCCGAAAACAGCAGCAATGCGAGCAACATTCAAAGTATTACTAAAAGGGCTCTAAAGTCATGGTGAGTTAAAGTTATCTAATTAATTAAGAACAGAAGTTCATGCTAAGCTTTAACAGTCTTTGAACTAAAGCTGTGGTAACAAGAGAAATTCTACCACAACTGCAGACTTCTAACCACCCTCGATAATTATTATTACAATATATATCAACTCTTGAGATCTGGAAGCCTTTTGTGGCTGCTGTTCAGTACTTCAGCCATAACTAGTGTGTCAATACTAGCTAACCACAGTTTCAAGTTAGAAACAAATACAATAACAAGCACAGAAATGATATCCCAAAATAATTTTTATTGATCAGGAGGTCATCAGCTGAACAAGAGCTCTTTCTAGAGGTTGCTTAGCAGGCTGCAGTAGACACGTGGAGGTTTGTAATACACATACATCACACAAAAAATTCTTAATCAGAAACGAATGCACTGTTACCTACAGACTGAAACTAATCCTTGTTCAAATACTTCATGTGACAGTCCTTTCACCGTGTTCAAAATGTGAGCTGCTTAGCTTTTTGATTTACTGGTTAGTCACTGATACATGGCTAATGTATAAAGAAACAAACACGACCGAGTACATTCCATAACATGCCATGCTCAGTTATTCAAAATAACCCAAGAGAGTTGTCCATAGCAAAGAACTCAACAGCTGGTAGGTGTCTCCTCTGTGAAAATTTCACTTCTACATAATTCGATCCTTTTTCTTGTTGGAGTAATTACTATGATATTTTTTTCCTCTCATCAGGGAAGAGAAGGGGTAAGGACAGAAGGATGAGAAAGGAGCATTATCAAGAATTTCAATTTTCATATTAAACTTACTATTCTGTTCTCTGACCTTTTTTGTAGCATAAGATAATTCCTTGGGTATGATAAATACCAAGGATTCTATGATGTCTGTATATACGCATTTTCTTGAAGCTAGGGGGGAAAAAAGTGGTATTTTGAACATAACTATATGAAGAAAGAACATTCCTGTCCTAGTTTCTCTATTATACTCTATATGTAGCTGGGTTTGCATACAAGGCATATTAGGGACCAAACACTTTCATAGCCCAAATGCACTAACAGTAGATAAGATAATAAGACAAAACAATTCAGCAGTTTTCTGAACCTTGGCTGAACAGCATGACTTCTGCAAGGGAGCCTTTCCCAACCTCCAGGTTCAGTCCATTCTCTATCATTTCAGCCCAGGCAGGTAACATCATGCTAAGTGAAAAATTCTATCCCTTCTTAGTGTAGACAGACTTCAGTTTACATGTCTGCAAGGCATATTCATCCTGGCTAATCCCTTCTTCTCCATGGGCAGATCTCTGGAGAATTCAAACAAGCTCATTTCTCCCAGCCTACCAACATGTCATCTATCTCTCCTCACCAGACAAATTAAGTTTCCTGTTCAAAAAGACCTATGCCTCAGACCTCAGGTCTTTAAGTCAGAATCTCAGGATGATCTAGGGAACTGCAGAGCAGTTCAACTTAACTTTACTCCCCCAAAAGTGGAACAGGAACAAAATACAAACCAATCTATTTGGCACACCTAGAAAATAAGTTATTCTTCTTGTTCCTCACCACTGGAGCAAGACTTGTCAGGCTGCTCCACAGCTGAGGCTGCTGCTGCTCCCAGCTCGCTCACATTTCCATTTTCCTTTTGCAACCTATCTTTTTTGAGATTAAAGAAGTGAGCAAAACAAAAAGCAAGAAATATTTGCGTGGTGAAAGGGATACAGCAGTTAATGAGGCATGCAGGAAAAACTGAAGTGTAAAAGTCAGAGGGGAGAGGTAGAGCAAGTGAAAGAAGTTTTGCTTCCATACTCAAAATGAAAGAGTGGGAAGTTTTTCACTATACAGTTGAATAACATAGTGGTTTCTAACTGCACATGAATATTGAAGCAGGGGAAATAAGAGTGTGGGAACTCTGGCAATTTTTTGCAGTTTTGCAAAGAATATCACATGGCTCCACGCTTTTTCCTGGCCAGAGACCCAAACACAGAGAAACCAATCCATGCAGGAAGGAGGTGGTGGACTCCCAGGCAACTCATGTTATTTCTGAGAATACTCAAGAGCCTCATCATTTCAAGAAAGATGATGCTATGATACGAGACGGCCTTCATAAGAGCTTGTTCTTGCCATGGCTGCAGTTCCCGGGGTTTAACCAAGCATTATTAACAGTGCGTGGGCAGCTTGTTGTGCTCAGACAAACCCTCACTAAATTCCTTGGGAACAAACAGGTGATCAACATTTTCAAACCCATCGCTTGTCACTGTATAATTATTCATTAGATAATCTACCTTCTTTTCACTGTACAATCCCACAAAGTCTGATACATGATTTAAGAATTCCCGCATGTTCATGTTTAAAAGTAATGTTTAAAGCTTAAGGAGATTAAAGGTTTTCTGTGAATTAATGTTTATGCTTTGGTTTGCTCTTTTCTCAAAAGTTAGCAAGTATTCTTTCAATAGTAACAGACTGTAAAATTACTCCTATCCACACTGAAATACATTATATACATAAAACAAGTGATATCACGCCAAGAAAGAGCAAGTATCCCACTGTAAAATAAAGGTACATTGCAATTCAAAAAACAAATCTATTAAATGCCTTTTTTTTAAATTGGCTGAAATGGGGGCTTTTTTGTACTATGGAATTAATTATGAGACTCAAAAAGATTTACTAGACGGTACTGAGGGCTCTCTTCAGTCTATACTGGTCATATACAGACATTGCTGTTTAAGTTTAGTACATAATATTAAAAAAAAATAAATCAATCAACCAAAGCTCACTACTACCATGTAAGCCTTTATCCTTCCTTGAACAATAATAATAAGTGGATGTAATTCCACATTAGCCACTTTGTCTTTTGACATCAAATAGCATTAGCTGGGAAAAACAGTCAAGTATGCTTGAGGTTTGTTTGTTTTATTAAACTATTGCACAAATATGAAAATTAACTGAAGAGTGTAAAAAATTTGACAGCCCTTGAAATTAACTTCCTATGGAAAATAACTTCATTTTCATTATGCATCTCCACTAAAAAAAAAAAATCTTGACAGGTATTCAACATTTCATTTTAAACACTAACTGCATGAAAAAAACATCTCTAGGGTGGAGTGTGTTCAGGTTATAAATCAGTAATGCTTATTTTAACTCCTCACAAAGTGTTGTTGAGATAATTACTGCTGACAGCTTTATTCAAGGTTCATTTCACTTTTTCTACTATTTTTCCCCTGTTAGAAGTTCAGCAGGGCCCATGGGAAGATCCACCCCTCACACCTGTTAGGGTTCTTCATGTTACTGAGGCCAGTTTGGACACGTCACTTCAAATTAGCATTGTGCCAGCGCGCTGTGACAATTACTTATCGCAGGTTTAACTTGGAAAAAAGTTTCTAATCCAGCCACAAGAACAGTGTCAGAGTACGTAATTTAAACCTGTCAACACAGGTTGCAGGAAATTCATTCCAAGGATTTCAGTCATGTTCCCATGGTAGATCTTTGAACTATAATGAAGCTTAAAATCACAAAGGAATGCTGTAGAGTTACAACACAGAACCCACAAGTTTGAAAAGCTCTGAACTGAAAAGAAGTGTTTTAACTACTAATAATCTTTTAAACATCGATAAACTCTTTAGATTAGGATTAAGAGATTGGTGTGCTTAATTCTCAAAAATTCCATAAGGCTGCATGTTAAAGGTATGCATCTTATTCTGCTACAGTGCAAAGGCACAACCCAGGGAGATCTTTACATGTGCTGAAGGCAGCAGCACGGTGAAGATGCTCTGGAATCATCTTGGGGATAAACAGCACACAGGTTGGGAGAAGGGAGGCTGGAAGAGAGTCCATAGCACAGCGAGAAGGCCACTTGTGTCCTTCAGACACCGGATAAGCAATGCTGAAGTCACAGCAACAACCACTATAAAGGCAGCTTCACAAAAACACTGTGAGCGTACAAGTTTCTGTACGAGCTTGAGAAAAAGTGGTGCCCATTCCTCTGGGAACACCCAGCTCTGGTACGCTGGCTGAACACACATGCCAATTTTTGCCGCGGTCCCTGTTAATCACCAGCCGTATTACTGTGCATCCACCACTCTCGTTTGCTGGCTGAATGAAAATTATCCCTGGTTTGGATTATTTCTCATTTGATTGAGCCTAGTTAGGCAAATTAGGAATTAAAGCAGAAGGACAGCTACTGTAGTGTTTAATGTTGCTTCAAACCGCAAATATATTTAAAGGAAACAACAAGAAAATAATATTTCTTCGTACAACAGATTCTGCTAAAAAAGAGATATACTTGTGAGGCTGAAACAAATACCCATGATCACTTACAGAGCTCATTCTTCTTCTTGGACAAAAACTGTAAATATTAAAAAGGATGAAAAATCTGCCAAGCCATTTGCAGCTATTTGAAACACAGGGTAACAGAATTAAATAAACGCTGAAAGACCTGGAACACAGTTAAGTATAGACCATGAGGCTAATTGTGGATCTTGAGTTAATTACTTTCCACTGATACGTTTTCTCAATGGTCTTTTACATGAGTTTTTTCTTTCCTCAGTCTGAACCCCAAGGCAATTCAGTGTGCTAGCCTCCAAACTCTGGGTGATTCATTGTGTACTTCTGCCTTAGGATTTTTAGTTCATGCAGAGAAAGCCAGGCTTTCACATCAAGTTGATGTTAATGTGCACTGACAAAGCAACAGTAAAGGAGCTTCATGTTTGTCACAACGTGCACTCTTTAATTTAGTAATTGCTTTATACTGATATGCAAATAATGACACATTTCCCAAATTTCCAGTTCCTCAGCAATGCTTTCACTAATTACTCAGTGGTTAAAACTTATGCATGTAAATTGGTTCAGTGAGTTTATTAATAAGTACACCTGTGTGAATTGATCTATAAAACACACATGCCTGGGAACAGGTCATAACTCACTGTAAATTCCTGAAGGTCTCAGGAACCAAAAAGAAATATTCTCTCATTAAACAAGATGTATTACAACTAACAGAGTTATTCATAGATAAACTGGGATTCCAAACCTTTCCTAAGCTAAAGAGAGACTGCCTTTGGGTGACAACAAATACCAGGAGTCAAAGCATTCATCCATTTTATTTTGCCAAATGAGAGGAGGATCAAGGTAAAGAAAAGAAAAGGTCAATAAAAAAAAAAAGGACAAGAATACCTCTAGCACCCAAAAACATGGGAAAGCACCAACGTCCACTCATCCATCAGTTCTCTGTGGACCACCACGTGCTCTGCATCTGCTTGTGGTATTTGTGGTACTGCTTACTCTTACTTTTGATACACTAACATGAAAAATTCAGCTGCACTTAACATGGACTCAGACTCATATCAACTGCAAAAACACTAAACAGAGTTAACCTGTCTTCCTGTATTTCCTTTCCTCAAAACTGTCCTGTTTCATTTGCTGCCTTCTTTGTTGAAATACAGCATCTGTTCTGTTTCCAATATTTTTTAAAGTAACTACATAATTGCCACAGAATAGTGTATAATAATTGTTTTTACTAAGTATGATCCCAACTAATTTATTTTTTGCTATTCAGAAGAGACACAAAACTATTTACAGATTTTTAAGGTCAGAAACAAGTAAAATAATAAACAAAAATATAAACTAACAAACAATTCATCCAGACCACATATTGGCCACAGATATTCACAGATACACTTTGAGAACTGCTTTGCATTCACAGAGAGCATCATCCAAACTTGGCACATTTCTGGTCTATGGTGGGATGCCATTTACTTCACAACATTGTACAACGTTTTGGATGGCAAACAGAAAAGTGCCTGGATATGTTTCCAGAACTATATAATTCCTTGGCAGAGTTCAGGCAGTTGTGCTGGCAGCACTGCTTCCAACTAACAGTTCAAACACTGATAGGGTTTTTATGCTGCCTCTTCTTGGATATAACTTTTCCAGGGATTGGATTTTTGCAATGTTAGCTCTTGAAAACATG
>NW_021939546.1:9471846-9604346 GCF_001715985.3 Manacus vitellinus | reverse complement strand
TAAAATTCTATGATTTTATTGACCTTTAAATTCATGCATGAAATAAGTTATAAAAGCTATAAGTTATAACCCCTTTCATGGGCACTAAGAGGGGTGATCTTAATTTTCCCAGACTTCTGAGATCACAGCTACTGCCATCCCACTATCCTTACATCAAACAGAAGCACTGAGGGTTTAAAAAAATTGTCAAGGAACAACTGTAACCTCCTTGGTTTTTCTGGAGAAAGAACATGGTAATTCATCATACTTTCATGCACAAAAAAAATCCAAGCAAGCCATAAGTCAAAGTCAGAATGTTATCTAAAACAAACATATTTAGAAACTGCTTATTAAATTACTCAGTTACTTTTATATTTCCTAATGATGAGTAATTTGCTGCTTCATAATTACCATGAATTGTCTGAAAACTTAACTTTTGTTACGAACTTGGGATTATAGCAGAAATGTTAAATTGAAACTTTACATACTTCTGAACCCATACAACTAAACAAACTTCAAGTATTTCTCTATGTATCTAAAATGAAAGGATACTGCCAGATTCACTCTACTACTGTACTGCAAGTCACTGATGAGAACCACAGAAGGAAAGTAACACACAAAGTAATTAACAGTACAGACAATCCAAATTATAATTATGATATTCTCACACAGAAAAAAAATAGTTGAGTATTTTCAAATGAGGTAGGTATTTTAATTTAAATATAGAGAATTTTACGCTTCTGATTAGTAGGTACTTTCTCTGTCAGGACTATTCATTCTTTAGTCATATCAATTCCACAGGGAAGATTTCAAATGATGCAGTAAATGCAGACATGGCATCCATTACAATTAAACAGCCAGCATATGTAAACCTCACAACTTGTTTTCATATCACAATGACAGCATGTGGTAATGAACTTTCTGTTCAGAACTGTAAGACCTGGAAAGGGAAAGAAACATATACTCCCAAATACTAATTACTCAGATGCTTAATACCCAACCTCTTCAAAAATCTGGAGATCAGCCAAGAAGTGTCATAAATGGTTTCTCTTTGTACCAGAACATTATTTATCAGCATTCTTAATTTTTATCTGTGCAGACACTGTGCTTAGTACTCAGCAATGAAATGACTAAATATAACAGCAGTGCTAATTAGATCATTTGAGATTTTTGATTATAGCCCAGAATTCTCTAATAAATTCAGCTAAGGAACATCAACCACATCTGCTACAGCCATCACAGAATGGAAGGTGGTCACACTCACAAGAGATGATGCAGAACCTCAACATGTCAGTGGTAACATACGTGTCCCACCTGAAATGTAGACTGTTCAGCAGAATAGCTGAGTAACTTCTCAGTGTAGACCTACTTCTGCCTGAACAAATACCCAACAGCTTATCTATATAATGAAGAAGTAGAGTTACTTCTCTTGAAATGAGGATACAAGGTCTTGACCAACCGTACTGTTTTGGGAACAAAGTGTTACCAGCAGCAGGCAGGAGGATGGATGTTCCTCTGTACAGGCTCTGTGTGCAAGGGCACAGTTACAACACTGTGCTTCATCTTCTGGCTTTGTCTCTCTCCCCCTTCCCACCCTCAAACCTCATCCTAAAACTTTTACATCTTTTTAATGCAGGAACATATTCCATTTTGACATGCTCGCTGTCGTTACTTACGAAGAAGCAGAATTTCTCATTGCTGTGCCAAACTTTAGAACAATGAACCAATTAAGAAAAAATCTTTAGCTTAAATACCAAGAACAAAAGCAGCACAAAAGCAACCTCTCTCCTTCTTCTTGTATTGGGCATTGTTCCGTGCTACCAAAACAAGAACTCATTCTACTGAAATAAAAAAAGTGACCTCACGGGGGAAAAAGGTTTTACCTCAAACATACCTGTGTAAGGCTAATATCCAAAAAGTCTCCTGTACTTATGTAAATAAAATCCCAATGTTTCCATGTAAAAACTGTAACTAAAACACCACCTATGACTGATCCCAGATTTTTCTTTCAATGTACACACATTTGAAAGTTGCTCATTCCACTTGACAATAGTGGTAATTACCAGTGAAAGTCTACAAGTTCAGCCAATGCAGCAAAAAGAAATGGAATACACTTCAGAAATTTCAGTATATTATTCTGGCATGGTTCTAGTTTTATGAGCTCTGCAATGTTAAGGTTGTTACAAAATCCAAAACAAAAATTGAGAACAAATTGTGAATTAATTCAATTTAAATCAAATTAATTTTTTTTTTTTATTTTCTAGGATAATCTTCAAGACTTCACTGTACCGGTTGATGATATAAACACAAAATAGATAAATTAAGCCTTTGGTTGTATCAAAGTTTTACTTATGCAAACTCATTAAAAAAATAATGATTTAAAACTCATACATTTACTTTGTTTGCACTCTAATAAGCAGAACAGACATAATTTGTGGCATTAAAATTATTCGGGCACAATAAAAGCTAAAAAGATGTCCTTGCCAAACGGTGAAATAAGATTTCCACGGCCTATGTACGCCTTGTTTCCCACAATCAAACTGTCACAGCATGAAAACATTCTCCTGCTTGTGGAGGTTTTGATACCCATTTCCCTGGTGAAAGTGTGCAAAGGATCTGAAAGAGTTATTGACAATTCATACAGTATCCCATATTCCATTAGATAGTACAAGCAGAGAACATACCTTAACTCTAAAGGGAGATGAAGCAACAATGTTTTAAATTACTATTGACTCCACTAAATTTCCTGATAATGTCAGAAGACTGTAGTCTGTCAGGTTCATAAGAGACTCAAGATGATACAGGAATCCAATTATGCCAAGTCTATTTAGTTGTCCTGTTTGCTAAGCCAAAGGTTAACGAGAACTGCACAGAAAAAACCTCCCGTGGTATTACAAAGTATTTCTTATGCTGCATAACATGCAAATGAAAAAAGTATTTTAATCAAGTCTTTCTTTAACTCCTTAATTGCAATGGGGCACTATGCTACAATACAGCAAATTAAAAACTCATGACAGAAAAACTGATTTTAAAAATTTGCCACTGAACTCAAGAGATCATCACTAATTACTAAAGTAATTATTACTTAATATTTCTAATTTGCAAAGGAAAAAATGTTCAGATCACAGAATCACAGGCAGGCGTTGCGAACATTAAATCTTTATAAACAGTAAGCTATGGCCTCTAATTTTAGAGAGAAATTAATTATATTTTTGTTGGCAACACATTCAAATCTGTTTACACAGCTGACAAGTTCCAGCTCCACCAGACTCGCAGTGAGCTCTGAGGACTCCTCTGCTTCAGAGCAGATGACTCGACATTCACCGATTTCATTAAAGATGAAAAGGGGAAAGATTCACCTGCAACAATGTCACTTGTAAAAACAGACTTAAAACAGATTTATGAGTTTTACACACGTGAGGTATCCTATTCAAAAGCAAAGGGGGGGAGAAAACACGTGAAAACTGAACAGCTGTGGGAAAACAGATTAAAAGTGTTGAGTTTCCAATTCTTTTTTAGGCTAATGTAAACTAATAAAATGTTAAAATGGATCCATATTTCAAAGACTGTAATTACCACATGACACCATGCTGTTATTTCAGATATTGCATCCATCAGCCCAGATAGGCTCTTGAATACAGGGACAGAGATTTACCCACCTTTCTCAACTACTGTTTCTGTAAACATTACCACAGATATGTTTTACAAGTATATTAGAAATCCAGACAGTCTTTGCTTTTTTTTTTTTTTTTTAATTGGCTTAAATCCTTTACCCAGAGCAAAAAACACAGCAGCCATATTCGAACAGCAATTCTCCCTTTACAAAAAGAGAGTAGAAACAAACAGGAAAGTAAAGCATCAAAGATAATGGCAAAATTTAGAGAAAGCAATCCCCAACTGCATTTTCACTTTGTACAACGCTCCGGTTCAACCTATAGTTTACATGAATGATTTTATAAAAATATAAAAACTTCATTTTTATACATTTTTCTTGGGTCACAAAATTGACATACGACATAACTACATAATAATTTTAGCCTCTTAGGCATTTTTTTAGTGAATTTATTTATTTTGTTTTTTTCTAAATAAAGGTAGACCTCACTAGGTTGGCATTGGTAACATACCACTGTAAGAAAATAACCCGAGCAAAACTGAAAGATGTGCTGTAAAACATGCTGTAGGGGCAACCATGCAAGGAACCAAGTGCAGTATTTAATGGAATTCTGCAGGTTAAGTCCCACAACTTCATGAATTTGTAGGCAAATTCACAAGTGGATTCTGTCACCAACAGTGACTCTCCACTGATTCCAGCAGGAACATCTCCTGCTTTGAAGCCAGGCACAGGATCAAGCATACATATGGTGAACTATCTTGGTAAAATATCTAGATGTGCATGCAAAGCATACATAAAACCAAGGACTTTTTCCCTGCAGTTCCATCACTGCAATAGACTTCTTCAACTTCCAAAATTCTGTGCAGCTTTGCTTCAGTCTAGAACACATCTCCTTGTCTAAAACATGCACCAAATCTGATACACATGAATAATTTCCATGTAGTTCAGTAATCCAAATCTTCAGCATTTGTATCTTTCAAGACAAAGCTCTGAAGTATTTGTAATGTTAAGTTACTGCACGTGAGAGTAAAAGCTACTGAGTGACTCCCATCAAAAATCCAAGTAAGATCAGCTATTTGCAGGGAGAAATGAAATGAGAACCAAAGGTACTCACTGAGTCGTCTGTGGCAGAAGAGGGCCAGCCTTCCCACAGCTGGTGACGGACAGGGATACTAGTCAGGTCATACACATTCCTCTTTACCTGGTTAAAGGAAAAAAAATAAATCAGAATTTGCTGTAGCAAAAGCAATACAGGCAAACTGCATTGTTTTCAACATACCCTGACTTTTTTATTTTTATTTTTTCCTAATTATTGTAAAACTGGTTTCTTCAACACTCTAAGGTTCAGATCTGGTCCATAGGTTTACACACAATACTGGCAAAAGCAATTGAAAAAACTATGTTACAGTTGTCAGTAGAAAAAGATATGAGCTAGCACCCTGCTTGCAGTCTAGTGCACTTACCTCGAGTTAACAACTTTTTCTGAACAGAGAAGTAGTTTACAAAAATCAGGAAGTAAGCTGAAATTTGTAAAAATGGTAAATACTAACATAACCCATACAGATAAAGGTTTCATATTCAAAAAATTAATGAAAGACGATTCTAAACTACCATTCTCAGGAAGATAATACAATAAAACAAAAACATCTGATATCATTTGATCCTGCCTATTAATCAATACTTGCCATAGCTTCAGCACTGAAGCACAGTTGAGGTTTGACTCTACAGTAAGGTAATATAAACATATGGAATGCACATATGTTCCCTCGAAACGTGAAACATCTGGCAGTACATATTTATCTACAAATGTGTTTGCACAATGAAATAGCACCAAAACTTTACCTGGATTGTCTTTAGAGAGAAATGTTGCATGGACCCTTTCTTTCAAATTTTGCACACCAAGAGATGGATGAAGAATACTTGTGAAGATATTAAGTGGTGAAATAATTGTTCTAATCATTGTAAAGATCCTAAGGAGAGTGAGGGACAAGGCAGGGATTTCCACCATACCCCTGGCTCACAAATGTTGATTGGGCAACATTCTTCAAAAGACTCTTCAGTGGCAGGGCTGCAAGTTTGCCAACAAATACATACAACTGAGAACATATCAAGATCAAACACAAAGTACAGTGCTCTTACTGTATTTTCAGATCTTCCATTCAATTACTGCTGCTCATTCTCACTACTTTTAGTAGAACTATTTCATACTAATAAAGTGCTCCTCAGTAAAAATTGTGAAGAACTGTCTCACATTTCTGGATAGATCTAATACATAGACTATATATGCAGATAATAATTTCAATTCTCTCAACTTGAAGCTTTATTAACATAAATATTCTGCACAAATAAGTGGAAAAGAAGTGCTTCAGTTTATCATCCAAGAGTAAGATACAATACTTCCAACTCTTGAGTCTGTATCTCACTAAAGGATGAAATTTAGACCATGTGGGTTCCTTACCTGGACATTTCAGTATCATAACATATATTTGGGTTGGAATTTCAGCTCGGTTTTACATTCACTGTATTCATTTTAGAATCCTTGAGATCTCTCTCAGTTTTTTCTAAAACTGGTAAATTGATAACATGATACCCTTTATGTTAATATTGGTTTTGTTCAGCAGCTTTCACAGGGAGACTGACCCGGTAGCTATGCTTAAATTTAAAAAAAATTACATCTCTATTTTAACTAAAAAAAAAATTTAAAAGTGGACTTCTTTTTAGCGTTTCCTCTTTGTATCCTTGACAGCTTAGTATCCAGGTAGAGATGTTACTCTGTACTGACCCCACAACAGCCCATCAAAATGTAGCAATCCTTATCTGTGATCACAAGAATACGGTTTTTGCTGCTTTAGTTTTCTTGCATTAAAAACCAGGATAAACTGTCCCTGTGAGATATTTATTGTCCAGTTACCCATCAGAAAGTCTTACTAATATTATTTTCACAATGTAAAACTCTAAAAGGAGCTATTTTTAAATAACAAGTGCAACTTATTTACAGAAACACGGGATCAATGGGACTGCATAATACTGTTTTCAAAAAGCCTTCAGAAGTAAAAATAAATAACTCGGAAGTCACATTCCTCAAATTCCCTTTTAATTCCAAAGTACAACAGAAAGGCATTATGAAAAAAACAGTATTTCCCTTCTTTCATTAACTCATCTGTAACTGCACTGAATTCAATAACATTCCTCTGCTATTCTAAGCTTGAAAGGCATGCTCGGGGTAAAGTGTTATGTTGGTATAAAGCACAATGCCAGACTGATGTGCTGGACAAAAGTGATCAAAGTTGAAGTAATTTTAGCCAATGCACAAGTATTCTGCTGCATTATTCTACCAGAATGACATCTGTTGAGCAACTCGTCGCAGAATAAACCAGTTGTTATAGACAGGCCTGGCTGGGTAGAGGACCATGTAAGACTGATTAGAGTAATGTTTGATTAAACAAACTGCTTGAGTTAAGATCATAACTGGATTTGGAGTTCACGCCAAGGCAGTGTTCTTTCAAACAACAAGCCACAATCTATTATTTATGATAAAATAAACTTGCTTTTAAATAACTATTTAATTTTAGGTTTGTTTGATAATTAGAACACTATTACGAAAGCAGATTGTAAAATGTTTCAGAGATTAGAATATTTACCAATTGAGTACAGAAAATCCCTTCTCTTCATTAACTGACTTAATTTCACCCTAAAGTTAAAAATTCCGTAAGAAGGAAAAAGTTCTAAAGATTCACATAAAGTAAAATCATAAACTGCTCCTTCACTGGGCCAGTGAAGTAAAAATCTACAGCCACACTCTTCACACAACTGCAAAAAAAGTTAGCATAGTAAATGGACAAAGTCTGTGTTAAGGCTTTCACTTATAAATTCAATAGGAGGCAACAGGAGGACCAAAATCTTTCTGAATTCATGTAAAGCAAACTCTAAGTTTTAGTGCCATCCACTGAGCTACATTTATTGGCAAACTTTTTGGTCCCCCACCTTTGATCAGTTTGAAATACAAATTGGTGGCATTGTCTTTGTGCAGCCCAGAATTTCTTTTCATAATGTTCAGATGCCATGGTGACTGGCACATTACTATGGCAGCCACCCTTCAGATTATCATCTCCAGAATATATGAGATCACTTAAAAACAAATTAAAGGCACATCTATTTGGTTTCACAACTCAGCTGTGAACAGTATCGATACAACCATTTAAACCAAAAAAATGCTCCCATGTATTTCAGATGAAGTTTTACTTGGAAAAGTATAATTCCTGCAGAATGCCCTGCCTTGCAGCTATACAATGATGCTGGAACACCATATGAAGTTTCACTGGTGTTGAAGGGAGCTAAAATATTAAACAAGGTTTAATATTTGAAGAAAACCCATATGTCAAAGTAGCCAACACACAGAAAACTTCCCAGATACAGGTGGTGTTACTTTCTTATCTTTCACTGGTTCCTTTAAGCAGATGAGTATGTTATTTTAAAAGCAAGGTTAAACACAAAAGATACACTTTATTTGTAGATATGAAGTTAATATAACATTTAAAGTCCTTCCACATTCATATTAGTAAGGATAAAATGAAGCAAAATGCATCACAGGGCAAAAAGTCTCTACCAGGCAGTGTGATGATGACAATCTTCTGGTGATTTTACTTAGCAAGAATAAGCAGCTATTTTCTTACCTCTGAATTAGGAAAATCTGAAATCTATTGTCAAAAACAATAATCTAACACTTAGTAAATAATTTTTTAAAATTAAATTTATGCTGAATCATCAAAGAACTGCCATGCCTGAATCTGTATCTTTGAATCACAACAAATCACAACACAGTTTAACAGTACTTTCCCTCAGGCTGTTTTCTGCTTATGCAGGTATAAAGTTAATTGAAATAATGTAGATAATGAACTTTTGTTAGTCTTATTATTAAATATAATTTATGCAAAGCTGTAAATTGGCTGAGATGCTAAAGACTGTTCCAGGCACATAGGCAGCATGAAAGACAGTGCAAAAATGAGTGCATGAAAGGCAGACAAAAGGAGCAATAAAGTCAGAGGACTGTGAGGAATGTGGAATGTGAGTTGGGGGATGCAGGGAAACGAGAACAGATGCAGACAGACCAAGGTTTCGCAGGGCACTGATAGTACAGCGAGAATCTTGACTTTGACATTGTAACAGAGAAGAGGCCAAGACAAGCAACCAAAATTTTTAGGAGGCAGCAACGATACAGATGAGGCAATGACACAAAGAAGTGCAAAGTAAGCAGAGTATTTTGGTGAAGAAAGATGGAAAGGAAGGAGGCAAACCCAGTGATAAAGTGATAGGCTTCAGGATTATAGAGGAAAGCCTTTAACATCTCTGCCAGGCAAAATTCCACTGACAGATAGCAAAGAGCACTGGGAATCTGCAGTAATACATGGGAAGCAGGGACAGAATCTACTAAGTTTTTAAGCACAGAGAAGTGTCAAAGGTGTCAAAATAGTGAATCTGAAAGGATAGCGATGTTATCAATAGCCATGAACAAAAAGATAAGTCAGATTAAAGGATAATTTCAGTTAACTAGGGACTAACAAGCATTATAAATACAGAGACGCAAAACTATAAAGAAAGATTTTCTGAATCAGCATCTCTGCCACAACTTATTGCAATAGACTTGGTAGTAACAGAAAAGTGCAGGACACAAACTGAAGATGTCAGGAAAGAAAATGACAAATCAAAGTGTTCCACACTTAAAATTTTCTCACCGTAGAGAAAACATATTTTGCATTTTATCAGGAAAAGGACAGCAAGAAATCAAAAAAACCCTGAATTTCTTAACTTTAAAAAGTGAGATGTGCAGTAATTTTAACTAACAACCCACAGGTGGGATATACTCTATATATAGAGAGTAATGTAATATACTGTGTGAAGCACCACTGACATTAGCACCTGAAACAGAACTCTCAGAGTACTTTACCCAAGACTCCTTTAAGGGGTATGGTGATATAAATCTGCTCCACTCACAATTTTGTTTGCATTCTTGTATTTCCAATACATAATATTAAAAACTACATTTAAAAATTAAAAAATGAAGGTTATTTTAATAATCAAATTTTCATTTTAGTGTAGCCTTTACTTTAGAAATAATAATGCAATTCTAAAGACATAAGTGATAACCTGCCTCTCCTTCTAGCAGCTGACTGAAGTTTAAACTATGGAATGCTTTCAATTAGTGAATTAAGATGTCATAATTGGGCTATTTTTAAATAGCAGCATCTGCCTCTCACAAATTTTATACCACCGAAACTCTCTAAGGAAGACTCTCTATGCTATTTACATTTACCCATACTCAATTCACTCTGTTGTAATCTAAAGGAAAAAAAATACACTTCTAATGTAAATATTTAAAATCTATATACTGAATGCAAAAGAAAACCTCACCTGCCCAAGTCTATGAGTCAAAAGTCAGTTGTGATTCGGCACTTTTATGAAATGCATAGGAACTCAACTGTGTGC
Source organism: Manacus vitellinus (assembly GCF_001715985.3). Taxonomy (NCBI): domain Eukaryota; kingdom Metazoa; phylum Chordata; class Aves; order Passeriformes; family Pipridae; genus Manacus; species Manacus vitellinus. The sequence continues at coordinate 9,594,271 of NW_021939546.1, read as the reverse complement.
TTTACAATTCATTCTCTAATTAGTTTTTTTATTTCATAGCTCTTCCTTTAAATTACTATTCTTGCTTTTAATACCTCTGAAAATATTCTGGTCTTTATTTACTAAGTTTTCTCCTTTAGTAGACTAAAGCTTTGAAACCTTGTGTCTTGTTTAATGTAGAATAAATTCTAAGATAATACATTTTAATTCAATGTCCAAAATACATTACTTGCTTTTTCTATTATGACAAGTAAAATTGAAACAAATAAAAGCACAAAAATGTGTATACTTCCTGCAAGTAGTATTCTCTTCCCTCTGATTAGGACTGTTTCATTTTTAAATTAAAAACAATATGCAATTTCAAACCTTCCTAAATGGCCCTGAGAGAACCTGAATGTCCATTGTATGTCAGACACATACAAAGTAGAATTCATCAGTGAGTTACAACACACAGAGAAAAAAAAAATCAATAGAAAATTTTCTGCTAAGTTTTTGTGTATCATTTTCCTGCAACTAAACACATTTTATGTACAGAAATGCCACTAATGCATCCAACTTTCACTTTAGTGTGTACAGGAAAGCGTTCAAACCCAAATAAACCCAGTTCAAACTACTGTTAAAAATAGGTTGTATTGTAATGTAGCACTCAGTAAATCTTGTGCCAACATCTTCATTACAAACCTTTGTGGAATCGTTCAAATGTGTGATTTTTTGTGACACTGCTGATAAGAATTCAAACCAAGACTAGATATTAAACACTGAGCAAAAACCAGCAAATACATTCTTTTTTTGTTTCCAACTCTTTCATTTCAATATCTAGAAAAGAGATTGAAGTACACGAATTTTGCCTCTCATGGCTAGAAAGGTGCAGTAAGAACTTCATGTATCTCAGGATTAAATAAATAACATAAACACTATGTTCAATTTGAGAGATGAGGCAAGGAGAAACAGGGAACTACTTTGAAAGATTAAGTGGCTGGATAAGTAAATGCAAAGTTAATATTGCTATGCTGTTATGTATTTTTAAATGGTGGAGGAAGGAAAACTTTCAGGAGAAAGAATCCGTAAGCACACAAGAACTCTAACAGAGAGATGATTCACCATAATACTTTAGTAAAAAAACAGCTCTTTTAGGATAATTAGGTACTAAATATAAGGAACCAGCATCACTTCCAGAAAGGCATATGGATTCTTTACTCCCCGAGTAAACACTTATAGTCTCATTCCCTGAGATTTACACCCATCATAGTGAGCCATCAAACAAAATCCAAAAAAAACAACCCCCATTACTTTCATTTCACTTCTGTAAATTCTTGAGGACTACAGCTAGTCTGAATTACTTATGTGAAATACTACTGGCAAACTTTAAATGTCATAAATTAAGAGAAAATAAACTGCTTTTTCCTAAGTTATTTTGCTGTGTTCTGTCCTCTTGTTCTACAGCTGAGACACACCTTCCAAGACATCCCCTACTCACTTTACAGCCTCATCAAGCAACTATATTTCTGAGCTGTAACACTTAATCAAATAATTAAGAAATTTTTCTCAACTAGAAGTTTTTAGCAGAAGCTCATCCAGTTGGAGAATCACCAGATTATTTAAAAATTCATTAAATGTAACAACACTTAAAATTCATTACATTTTGTAAATGCTTGCAAAGAAGCCTTTGGCAGATTCCTTTTAGTAATAGAAATAACATTGTGAATAAATTACTTTCATAATTTCACAATTATTCATACTTCATTATCCTTTACTTCATTTGTTGGATCTCCTATTTAAACCAACCCTTCTTGGATGTCATTTGACCTTTTTTAATGGATCTGCGCCAAGTGCATATCTTAACACTACAACCCACAATAAAATGGATCATTGGGTAATAGCAGCATATTTTTGTGGTTGAAACTTGCAAATTTTGAAACAGAAAATAAAAGCAAGGCTACAACTAAACTCTACTGAATCTTCTGACATGTGAACTTCTGATTGCCTCATGAATTATATATATATATATATATATATATATATATATAATATATATATACACTCACACACCTACAATATAATCTGAAAAGATGGATGTTCCAAGCACATGAGATGTTCCAAACATGACATGTTCCCTCAAATATTTAGCAAGATATTTTCCCAAGCTCAGCCTCCTGTCCAGACAAGGTTTGAGAATTAATCTGAGCTCTCTTCAAACTACCAGATATTACTTTTTGCCACTGCTTTGGATTGGCCCTTTCCTGGGCCACAGCATGTGGCAAATGTTGAGTATATTCCCTATATTATTCATTATATTCAAATTCTACATACAACTGTCTGTCTTTAAAATACTAGTTTTATTCTCAATGCCTCCGTTTTCTGACAGCATACATGTATATTTTAATTCTGTGAAATAAAGAAATCTCTTTGCTGATCTCCTCTTTTAAATCCCTTAAATTAGCTATCTTTTTAGAACAGCATTATTGCTAAATGCAAGTTACAATCTTCTGAACTTGATGCAGAAGTTACTGGTTGCTGCTATATGGCCTGCACTGCACAAAGGTTCAGCCCACATAATTATTATTATTCATTGCTTGTAGTGCCTAGGAGACCTAATTGTGATAATCCCCTCTGAACCTAAAACTGCATGACCCTTTGAATTTTTTAATAGAAGGTTAAAAGAAGAAACAAATTCCTATAGAAGAAGAAGGGAAAACACATTCTTAAGAAATTGAGGCAAGAGACACGAGTATTTGAAAAAAGAAAAAAAAAACAACCCACAGGAAAAAAATCATTTTAGCAGCACACAAGCATAAGGTTGAAATAGGGTATGAAAGAATTAAGAGTGTGAGCTGGCTGTGACATTAGAGATTGAAAGGAAGATGTGATTAGGGTTAAAAGAGATCAAACAACAAAGACTTACTGCCAAAACAATTTTACGAATTTATTTGAAAATGCCTTAAAGACTTCTACTAACAAAATAAAATCAATGATAATACTTGAAGTTCGCTTGTTTGCTTGTTCTACATACAGTGCACTGACACAGAAAAGATACATTTGGAAGTCCTAGTTTGTTTTTCCATTCAGTAGGAATGGTCATTTGAGAAAATATACTTATTAGTAGCCTAAATGACAAAACACTGCTCTGTGGAAACTTTTGACTGATCTCCCTGCACATTATGAAAGATGACATGCAACTGCTACTCAATCATCTACTACCAGATAACTATCAACAGGCAACCACTCTTTTGACAAAACATTCAGCTGCAATATGAAGGGTAAATACAGTTTCTAATATTTTTACTCCCAAGGTCCCAATTCCAGTTGATTTTACATCCTGAGATGTTGATAAATGGCCAAATATCTGCTATTTTGCTTCCATTAAAAATTAACATTTTAGGACCCTTTAAACAAACTCTGGAGGACTACACTCGAGCAAGATCCTGCATTTGGCAGGAAGAATGAGATCTTAGTTTCACTACAGAAAACGTTACTTTTAGTTACCACCTTCCAGAAGATTTCAGAGTACTTCACAAAGCATGACAGAAAAATTCTGTGACATCCAGAGGGTTATTCTGGACTCTGCTGCAGCCCAGGGCAGAACAGTGCTCAAGCTAGACAGATAAAACAATATGTAATCTGAATTAAGGTATCTCTGGGAGTAAGACGGATATGGAAAACATCAAATTAGAAAAGTGCAATTAAGATCAGTTCTATGATCTCTGGAGCTAAAGAAAGCCATATGAAAACCAATAGTTGAAACAGCTGGTCTACTAAGTGTAACAGAGGACTGCACCAGGATAACAGTTTGTGTCTGGGTTAACCTCATGAAAGACCATCAGAAGGGACAAGTCTCTCCATATGGATTCCCTACTTAGCAGACTTAATGGACAGTCCTAATAAATTATCTCAGAATTTAAAGCAGTTACTTGGAGGAAAATGTACCTTGACACTTACTGATCATGAAGTTAAGTACATGACCAAGACTTTGATCCAAGCTATTTAAAACTGGTATGAAAACACAATTTAAACTATTAAATACACATTCTGTCCATCCTAATATCTGTCAGACTTATCAGAAGTTACTGTCACTACTGGGTAATGGTAAAATATGAACTAAGGCTGGGAAGAAAGAAAAAACGTGCATGGCAGTTACACAGGCTTGGTCCCACCTTGTCCTCATCACTTGTGCATATAGTCAGACTGCTGCACAAATCAGTACAATTTTGCAGCTCCTGTCTTACAATCTGTTTCACTTCCCCTGTCAGAAATCAGTGACAAAAATTGCTCTTCAGTGATACACTTTCCTGTATCTTGTATTGGCTGTGTCATTTCCTTTCTAAGGAACTAGTTGTCTTAAGTTATAGTACAGTGATTATTGTGGACATAGTCAGGCTCCCACTCATAAGGACATTGAAGATTATTTCCAGGCTCTGAATTAGTGAAAGAGATAGTCAGTGTGACTCTTGCAGTGGAAAGGACATTTTTTACATTTTCATGGCTCTCGTGTTCTGAACAAAAGAAAATTTTAGACAAATGTAATTGAAGTCAAACACCCTCATCTTGATTTAAAAAGTAACTGGTTTGCAACAGCCCAAGCACGATGAATACGTTCACTGGTCTTTCATCACTTCCATACCTGGTTTCAAGAGTTTCAAAAGTAATCACTCATATCTAGTAAGGAGAAGAATGAAAGTTAAATGTCCAATTCTTGCTGTATTTAATCATAGTAAAGTGCATAATTTGTATTCATACAGGGGAGAGGAAAAAAAAAAGGAAAAAAAGGGGAAAAAATCCAAAAAAACCCAAAACCAAAACAAACAAAAAACCCAACCCAAACTAACAAACAAAACCCAAAAAAACCCCTAAACCTTTCCCCTGAATTTTCTTTTCAGTTTGGTCCTATCATCATCTCCCCCAAATCTCATATTATAATTCCAAGAAATATGCTCCTTAACACATTCATCGACTAACAGTGTCTTCCTCCACTCCTACCCAAACATGTTTCAGAATAGAATCTGATTCAATTTCAGTCTTAGAAAATGCATAAACCTCATGTGCTTCAGAGCAATCCTTATTTTAAGTGATAATCCTCCCAATTTTGGTCTAAGAAACAGAACATCACAAAATCAGTGTTCTGTTGTGTTTTTACTGTCTCTAGACAATCAATGAAATACACTTTTGTGAGAAAGCATGTTTTATTGCTACTAGAGACAACATGAAATCTATTCAAACTTTTGTAAATGGTCAATAATTAGGAAATATTTGCAAATTTATATATGACATGAAAAATTAGTTCAGTCTAGGAATTTCATGAAGCAAAGTACCACAGTCATGCAGAGGGTTGTGCAGTCCTTCCATACAAAGAAATCCCCAATACCTCCAACGCCAGTGTTTTACTTCTCTCTTCCCACCACTTTTAGGCTTAAAGGTCACAGCAAGCCTGCTGCTTAGTGAAGAGAGATGAGCAGACTGAGTCTGCAGCCCTTTTATTCCCAGGGCCAGCCAACTAGGTCCATCTAAAATGGAAGATGAGCCATAAAGGTTTTGTGCGTTATATCAATTATCCAAAACAAAAATTATGTGCAAAGTGCCATTTCTCTAGAGACTCGCTGGTATCATCACCACACAAAAGAGAATATGGGTCGTCCAAAAACCCATCAATAACTCAACTGGTGCCTTTCCTGGTTCACCTGGGTTACTGGAATCAGGTAGTTGGCAGACTCTTACATGTGCAAACTCTGTAGGAACTCTAAAGTAAACGGTGATATCTTTTATCACTCGTAAGTATGAATTTAATAAACTATTTGATGTGGTTGACTTTGAATAGGTAATCTATTCATGTTATTCTGAATTCAAGTTAAAATAAACTATAAAACAAGGTTTATTGAGCTGTCAGTCAACTTTCTACTAACAAAAACATTTCTTGGTATGTCCTCCATTTCATTTGCATGTCTGCCAAATCAACACTTCTTTTGAGGTTTATGATATTCAGAAATTAATTTTTGCTTAAACCAAATAGTGGCTGTTAGTTTCACAATGGAAAAGACAATTATGCAGACAAATCCTCAGTGTGTTTTAAAAATATCAACATACATTAATTACAAGTACAGTTACTAACACTGCTACATTTAAGGTATATGCATGTAAGGTGCCCGATTATGCCATTAGCAAGCAGCTCTCCTATATAAATATACATTTTTAAAAAGAGAATGCAGTCTATTTAACAATTCACTAACAAAGCTATTCCTTAGCTCATCCCTGCCATAACCTGCTCTATTCAGAAACATATGGGAAAAGACATTAAATAACCAGTGAAAACCATGGACTTCTGGTATTAGTGCTACACATTGCATACCCCTATTCATTATTCCACCTCCCTTGTTTAATCTATCATTAAGACTCAGTGACCCTACACTAAATTTAAAGCAGATCCTTCCTTCCTCCCATGCCTAAATTCACATACTTTTCTAGTTGGGGATGCCCTCAAGTATTAGCCACTCTACAGGGTTTCTCTAATCTCAGCTCTGAACTATGTTGTGCTATAGAAGCAAGAAATTGCTGGTTTACATCTTTAACTATGGAATCTTCCACCCAAAAAAACACCCCTCCTTCACTTAATAAGATAGAAAAAATCTTTCATGTAGAACATATTTAACGTGTTCAAAAATTATATATTTCCCTCTATATGTTATGAAGTATATTATTTTAAAGTATTGCTTCCCTGTGCTTGTGTCCCAAACACAATTTCATTGGAAGCAATTTTAAAACTTTCAGAAGTTTATTGTTACATCTTAGAAGAGCTAGATCTTTATTTGCTCTCAAAGTCAATATGAAACAGGTTTCTAATAAACATGTTTTTAAAAAATCGAGAAAACAAGATGACAAAAGAATCAGATATTTGATTTGTTTTTGGTTTTTAACATAGGAACTAAAAACATAAAAAAATATTAAGACCTCTACTGTCTTTCATTTCTTTTTACTGACACTGTTTGCAGTTTACCAGTAATGGCAGTATAGATGAAAATATATTATAGAGTTTTCTGAATGAGGGACAAGAGTCATTATTGTTACCATCTGTACCCTTGTCTTTCTCTTCCACAATAAGGTGAAAATTGATCTGCACCAAAGTTAAAGACACATAAGACTGTAAGTGAAGCAGAGATAAAATTCTGTTCAGTTAACAAAACGAATTGGGCAAAGGTGCAACCCAAATATAGATTTTTATCTCTACCAAAACAAGCCATACAAATTTGGTTTGGTTTCACGAATAATACTATTTTTAGAATATTATACCATGTTTAAACATATTTTCTCAAAAAACAGAATGAAGTTGAAAACAGCAGCTGCAACCTGATTGAAAACCCCAATCTGCATTCTGTCTGGCTCTTATTTCTTTAATTTAAGTCTTTCCCCAAACAAGTCAGCACTTGAACAAGTTTACATGAGTCATACGTACTTGTAGATGTAAAAAGATGATGGGGAAAGCAAATTAGTAAGGTTCAAGTTGTCAAGTTATCAGGTAACAGAAGAATATTAGGAACGGTTAAAATAAACACACTAAGCCAAGAGCAACACTGGAAAACCTGAAGTCCAAGTTCTACACAGGTGCAGAGACAGGAGGGTGAAGGGAAAGTCTTACTGAAGAATGAAAATAAACAGTAACTGTAAACTCTATAGATTTGGTACACAGAACAATTTGGAGACAAAAATGATCTGGAGGCCTCTCCAATAGGAAGTTTTCTTTACAAACAGCAACTCTTCTGAAAAAAAAGAAGTGCTGTGAAGGCCCCAGTTCTGCAATCTCTAGTTCAGGCCTTCTTCCTGAATGAGACTGGGTTCCAGAGTCAGACTGCTTAAATTAAAAACGTAAGTAGTCTACAATATCGAAATCACATTTAGAATACCAAAATTTTAAAAAGAAAGCTGCATCATCTTGTTCCACTAAGAGCAGTGCACAACTGAGTCTCTCTCAATGCAACATGAGTTTATTCGCTCACAACTGAGTCTCTCTCAATGCAACACGAGTTTATTCGCTGTACCCTCAATAGTGGCCACCTTCTTGAATTGTCTGGCTTGAATAATCCAGAAACGCACACTGCTGAAACCACAAAGCTGTTTCATGGTAGAGGACTCAATCTTTAATATACAACTAACTGCAATTACATGAGTGTTTGACTAAAACTCTACAGGGAGTTACCTCTTCTGTGGAATCCAGTCTTTACAAAGCTTACCATTCATACGCTGCAGAACCATGACAGAAAACTTAATGATCACTTCAGAAAATGAGATAATATGAAGCTATTCTGACCATTTTCACTATTTTATTGTGCAAACTTGTCATCTCACTGAAATGGAAAGATCTGAATAAAGGTTCACTTAATTAATTAAACATACATATTATTTTCTTTGTGCTTTCTAGTCTTAGCTTGACGTGCAATTCTGTAACTATTAAGTATGCAATGAACACTATTCCATTTAACAAAAAAATGACTTAAATTACAGATTATTAAATCTTGGCTACTCATTTCCCCCAAAACACCTCCAATACTGCACAGAATTAACACAGACCCCATCAGAATTCCTTTATCTAAAATAAAACTAATAAAACTAGAAACTATGTATTACAAAACAATACTCTTGGATAACCAACACTAAGATCAGAAATGATCTATTCAGTTCAAATTAACACATTTCCATAAATCAAAGCAAAATACATCCTCACTTTCATTCCTGTTACAGAATTATCACCTTAATAGCCAATAAAAAGAAAGACCTAATGAGGTATTTCAGTATCTCCCAAAGAAATATTTTCAGCTCTGTTTTTCTTTTAAAGTGCTTGAAAGAAAAAGAGTAATGAATTGCTCACGCAGCCTTTTTTATTATTGTTATAACAAGTGAGTTACACCAAGTCTTAATTTTTTTCACCAAGTCTTAATTTTTTTCACATACTTCAGGATATTTTTTGTCTCACTGCAACAACGGCAAAGGAAATCTCTGAGCAGAAAGGACAGTTACTTAACAGCTGCTTGGGAGCAGCAAACCTCTTTGTTTCCACTAGTGGCTAATGGGATGAGATGACAAAGATTTATTGCGTAGTTAAGGGATATCTGAGAGCTCTGCACCCTAATATCCAGAAAACAATCCAATATTCCCTGGAAATAAGCTTCCATGAGAGACAAGGATCTAGATTTCTACAAAAAACAGGTCATTCAGCTATATCTTGTTGAGTGTCCAGGACTACTTCTACCTATTAGGATGAACATCCAGTACTGGAGATGACCAAGCACCCTTTGACCCTGAAAGCATCCACATACATCATGAGGTCCAAGGATTTGAGATGGGGAAGAAAAATCTGTTCCAGTCCAGCAATAACAACCTGGAAACTTGAAGAAAGGACTGAGAGATTTTGCTGGTCATTCACCCACACTGAGAGGATGCCCTGCACCTAAAATTGTTTCAAACAAGACAGTGACGTCATAATCACCTCTTTCACTACCTAAATGAGAATGCTTAAAAGAAAATTAATTAGAGGCACATCCAACAGATCAGTGTATATAACAGGCACTCTAAAGCGACTTAAGGACTAGAATACATTTATTAGCACTTTTTTTGTTGTGTCTGGAACTAAAGGATCAGCCTTGAGCAACTACAACCTGGAAAGCTTCGGGGATATCCTCCCTGGTGTCTCTTGTCAGAAATGTTCCAAATCAATTGGACACCCAACCCTTTAGCATTCACAAAGATATACCAGAGGGATGGGCCTTTCTGAAAGACCAAATACTTTTTAAGAGAGAAGTCAGGTCTTTGAACATCCTTAGTAAAGTGCAATCACCACCATGACACTGGGGTAGGTGAGGCTTGAGCACACACACTGTCAACAGCAGTTGAAAAACATTTTATAAACAGCTTGTGGGCCAGTGAGCTGTCACTTACCCACCAACCATCAGAAAAGGGACAAAAACCTATGTATGTATCCAGTCACATGGAATGCATGACTGATGAAAATAAACTTGGTGAATTTATGTTGCAGCTTTGTGTTTTTAAGTAACACGTGCATGAATAGCAGTCCTGACACATTAAGAACCAAAAAGGTTCTTAGACAGAAAATGAGCTACAATGTACAGACAGGAATCTGGCACAGACTGACCTCCTCAAGCAGTAAAACCAGCTCAGTAACATAAAAACTCTCCACATGACCACAAAAATGAAGACATTTGGATACCCTATTTTAAAGACAGGGTATTTAAGATCCTCATCTTGTGTTCATTTTGGATATTTGAAATAGTTTCTGTAAAATCCTCTTCCCTTGAAATAAGAGGCCATTACTAAAGCCCAATGGATTAGAAGACCCAGAAAAGGCTTGCCTGCAGATGTCTTATGAAAACCAATTCCTAAAAAGCAGCAGGAAAAAACACTGCAGGGATGGCAGAAAGCCAACAAAAAGCTAAGAGCTGCTGGTCATGGTGTCACAGTGACAGGCATTTTAAATTGTAATCCCAGACCAGAAACATGTGTAATCTGTCACCAAATCTACAGAGAAAATGGACAGATCAGACTGGAGGGGAAATAGGTCACTCCTTTCCAAAATATTAAAAACTTTTTGGAAAGTAGAGAGTGAGACACCAGCTATTAGATATAAGTTCATCTATGGTGGCTTTGCCAGTGATGATAACCTGAGACTCTATCATGATTTGCAAGGAAGCCATGGGAGCAGGAAGTCATTTAAAAGCATCTGCAGTTCATTCTGCTGCACATCTTTGACCTTGTTGCAGACTCTCAAAGCATAGAATCAATCTGTGCTTGAAGAAAAATCCTGTTACTCACTGAAATTCAAAAGTTCAGTTGAATAAGTGACAAAAAAAGATCCTGTTTTCAGACTCTGGTATAGAGGTAATGTCAGAAAAATAGGGAGTTTTGGTTCATATCACCTCTTCAGGAGAGATATTCCAGATCTAATCCTTAGAAATGGGTTGCTAAAAGATTAGAATCTTTTGGAGATTTTGAGGATTATGCTAATATCACATTATCTTAAAAATACTTACAAAATGCACATGAAACATTAGCCTTGGGAAAGATGTAAAATTAACCTGCAAGAAAGCTCCACAACCATGCAAATGAGCAAGATGAACAGTAGAAATTACAACCTTACACTTTTGTTTTTCAGTAGCTGTCTCTGATTTAGAAGATCTTAAGGCATTTTTACTGTGCAGGGATAGAGAAGGACAGAAAAGCACATTTCAGAATAAAAACTGTGTAGAAATACTTGCAAATTAAACGCCTCTTTTTACTTTCATCAGAGCTTTCCTTTTAAAAAGGAATCAATAAAGCTTCACAAGAGTAAACCGTGTGCGGTTTGTTCTTCCTGCATCAACATCAGTGCCAATTAAATTCTGAACCCTAAATCTTTATTGTTTCCTATTAGCTGCTAACCAGAAGGTACACTGTGATTTTCTGAGATCCCAGGCTGAGACTTGCTGTAGCAGCAGTTAGAAAAAATGTTCTTGTTTTGACTTGTCTGCTGGGTAAACTCGACATCCAAGCTACATGGTGGAAAATAAATACATAATACCAAGATGTTAATTTTACAGAAACACTTAACTCTTCTGACCACAATTAACACTCTGAGGGAGAAAAAAAAGCCATTGACAGGTCTGCCTGGCTCCTGCTTCTGCACTGCTTCCCAGGCTCCCTTTCCAAGTGGTGGCTCAGCTCCTGGAGAAGTCAGGCTGCCACCGACCCCAGGGCTGCCTTCAAAGCTGTACATGGGGAGAAAAAGTGGAGCAGAGTGACAGGGAGTTAAATACAGCTACAAAATGACACTGACTCCCAGCTAGGATCCAAAAGAGAAGCCTAAGAGCAATGGTTGCTGAGAATAACTCATCCCTCTCCTCCTCCCTCTCCCACCCTCAAGCTCTAAGAACACCTCCATGAGGAGACCAAGACACAACTCTCAGAACACAAAGGTTTTGTGGGAGCTCCGTCCTATTTGTGCAAACAGACAGGAAGGCAGAATTGGCCTTTATGCTCCAAGGTCTTTATTTTTTATAAACTAACCAGAAAAGGTGCATTTTGGGAATACAGGTAAGTTTGTTCTGCATAAACACTGCTCCAGATCTCTCACACCATTCCCTAAGAGCACACAAGGACTGCTGCAACACTGAATTCCTCCAAAATACCATGAACCTCATGATATGGTAGAATATTTTTCACATCTATTCTACAACTGACATTTATCACTAAACTGAAGAAAGAACTGGAAAAAAAACCCCAACAAGTCATCATTTTAACAGCGGTAGAACATAGATAGCATGCTTACAGAAATTAACACTGTAAGCATATTTTTGTTTATGATGAATATGAACACTAAACTTTCTAGTAATTTCTAATGTATTACTGTATTGCTTTCTAGCAATTTCTAATACTACACTTGATTTGCCAAACAGTCAAAGAAGAGAGTGCAAAACTGACTTTTTTTCCTTATTCCAGCTGCATTACAGTAAGCTGGTCACAATTCACAAACTGGAGAATAAAGGAATGCAAGAAATTAAGAAAGAGCTTTTAAAAAGTCTGAGAAGCAATTTTTTTGTCCATGTAACCATCCAAAGTCAAAGGACTCATTTTGGTTGAAGATGAAAGTCATCATGGAAAGAAATCCAGGAGGAGACACAAAAACCTTGAGAACATGCCACTTTTTAAAAATTTATTTATTATTATAATAAAGATAATAATGTGCTACGTGAAATCAAGAGAGACTGTGAAAGGTCCTCAAATCAAAGTCCTTATTTATACACTTGAACATGAGCCACTTCAGATGGAAAACCTTAAGCCCACTACACTGTGATGGCAGGAGCACTGACAGAAGGACATGCTTACATGGTTTAGTACATGTTCCAGGTACACTTGGTGTAACTTGGTGTTACTTTACTGCTTTACAAGTGGCACAGCTGATTTTAGTACAGCCTGTAGTTTATACTTCCTTGTATAATCAAGATGGAACCAGTTTTTTTGCATGTAAACACAAGGGGTTCATTACAATTTATTTGTCATGTATTAACTGATACAGGTTGAAATTATTCTTTTTACCTCACTGAGGACAAGGCTTACTTTGCTTTAACTTCATCTAATTACTCCCCTGTTTATGTTAAAGTAGAACAAGCTTTCCTTAAGATAAATACAAATGTTCACCCATCAGCTCACATTGGTTTGACTAAATCAGATTAGAAGTACACCTTTATTTTAAAGCTGTGGCTTTGCACACAGCAGTTCCAAGTTGTAAACTTTTATTAAAGTTGTGTCCTATTCTGTAAGTTTTCCTCATTACTACAACTCAAAAACATTACTAAAGGTGATACAGGGGTTCTAAAACAGTCTGACACCTTGAAGAACAAAATGGCAACCTCAAAAAGTGCCAACTAATGGCTGATCACACTCAAACCGGTTCAAGGATGTTAATGCCTATTGAACCTTAATAGTTAGGCAATAAATACCTTTAAATCAATATATTTGGAACACTAGTTCAAAATTATTAAAGAAGCAGATAACATTCAGAATTAAAATGCAGAGCACATAATATGTAAACATCAAACTCAAAATATTATTAATTGTTATATACTTCTCATGTATTTGCACTACACACATATTTCAAATGCAAATATTAATTTGGAGAGAAATACCTACTGTATATGCACACACTGAAACAGTTTGCTCAGCTATACTGCATCAATGGTTATTTGACAAGTTATAGCATCACAAACTGCTCATTTACATATTCAGCTATTCTGTCTGGTTTTTCCTTGAGAATAAATTAATAAAACAACTGTTTTACAGATCCATACTAACAGCTCCTCCTCTGAACCACAAGGACACTCATACTTATGCAAATTCAGTGTATAAAACATACACCAACAAAAACACACCAAAAGTGTAAAAAATGCCTCCTTTCTAAATCCTAGTAAGGTGTAATATTTTTTAGCTATCAAAGTTAACATCAGCAATAATGATTTGGTTGATAGAAAAAGATTGATATTCATATAATCACCAGTGAAAATTCAGTCCTTGAAATGCTAACGTGCAAGCATTGTACTGACACACTTGAAAACTTTACAAGTATAATTCAACATACTTAAGCACTCTACATTGCAAAAAACAGACAGCGCAATACTTTAAAAGTTTCTGATTTACAGTACGTTTTTCTGTATTGCATTATAAAAAGAAAATAGTATTTAGAAAAGTTAGGCCAGATCATGATATTTCATTTAAACAAGCAGCAATGAAGAAATTATTTTTAAAAATTTCATTAAAACCTGCAAGAGTCAGTAAACCAGAAGATAAAAAGCAGAAATGAGAAAGTAGCGTAAAAGAAGATGTGTGTGGACTAAGAGAAAATTAAAGAAACAGAAGAAAAAAAATCTTAAAAAGAAGATGAAAAGAAAAAAAAGAGATAAAAAGACACTGTTTACTAAACAAGCAAAATGACCTACAGAGCAAAAAATAGATAGCTGACCTTCAGATTTTGTAAGTCAAATCTGAAGGATCCCAGATCTGAACTATAAACTGACACAAGGCAAAAGACAAAATGAGAACCGAAATTGGATTTTCAGTTCTCTTCTTATACCAGAGTCTTGAGACAACAGATGTTTATTTCAAACTGCGTGCTAAAATTATCCTCTGGTTCAAACACTTTGCACTTATGTTTCAGAAGAAACATTTCATCTCCAAGTTTTATTGTTCCTCACTTCAAATTGTTCTCAGTTAAAAAAAAAATGAAAGAAACACCATGCCAACATACTCCTCTAAGGGGAAAATTGTTCCTTTTTGGGTATTCAAAAGGTTTGTTTTACTGCTCACGGTGATTCTTTGCATGACTACTCTGCAGTGAGTTGAAAACACACAGGAGGTGCACTTTTCACTTAATCTTTCATTTATTTGTTCCCATTCAAGAAGAATTTTACCACCTCTGTTCACAGAATTATTAAAATATTACAGTGTTTCTGCTACAGTGGAGGTTTCCCAATGGAGCAAGATTTGAAAATAGTGGTTGGCACCAAAGTACTGATGGAGATCTACTCCTTGCAAAATGGAAGTGCATTTCACTTCAAACACATGCTCCTGGATCTTAAGCCTCCCACTTGTCCAACTTACTGCACATCAGCTTCCAGGATGGAGCAGCCTCAAAGCAGACAAACCAAATACCACTAAGACCAAACTAAAATGGAAAACGCAGAATCTTGAAAATTCAATTGATAAGAAACACTCATTCCACAGGACCAGCTAGAAATGGTCACTATTAGAATGCCAGAAAGATAAACAGCATAGATGTTACAGCCTTGTCACCAACTGGTTTTCTCTGAAGACCTCTTATTGCACTGACCTGTGTGGTATTGGAGCCACAGCTGTGAACGATAACTTGGTGGTTTGTGGGAAGATTTAAGGAGGAGAGTAAAAACATCTCCATGGCAGTTCAAGTTTCATCTCAGTCTACTACTCTTAGTTCAATCAAAAAAGAAACTTTAATCTCATGCAAACCTCACAGAATGCTCTAGAGAACTTCCATATTTTTCAAAGGCCACATAGGACGAAATCCTTGAAAAATTAATTGCACCTGCCTGACTTGGCAGTTTACCTTTTGCATCAGAGTGAGAAGTTTCACTTTATTGTTTTGTACTACAGAAGAAGTGTCCTCTTCCACTGTTCTATTGCTGCTTTTTGTGAAGGTCAGAGCTTCACCATTTTGTTTGCCTTAGTCCTGGCCTAGGCTGCTCCATGGTCAGAGTTCCCAGCTGCAGTCTAGTATTTTCTCTGCCAGCCCAATGTCAATGCAGAGAATAAAAAAGAGCCAAGACCTTTTAAGCAGAGTGGGTGACAGAGATGTTAGTTATAGGTGAAACTGTCGACACACAAAACCCTCCCCAGAATAATCCAAGCACTTCTTACACTCCCCACTTTTGAATAATTCAGGAATAAGTCCTTCTTGTCTTAAAAGATGAACTTTTTGTGGATAAGTGCAAACAGAAGTTTATGTAAGACACAGAGGGGAGATGTTGAACTGAAATTCAGCTTACAGTTACAGACAAATTAATAATAGGACACAACAAAAGTAAGAGTTACTGGGATAGAGTTGCTGAGTTCAGTAAAAGGTAGCCTGTCATCACAAATGAGTGAAATAACTTTGAGAACAATATAAAACTGGAAGAAACTGCGGAGATATTTGAGGTGCTGAATTTTGCCCTAATGCTGTGAGCAAAATGACTGAAATTAAGTCAGGTCTTAGGTTGTTGGGGTAAAGTATGTACAGTTCTGCCATGTGATACCAGACAGACAGACATACTGCCATTTTAGAAGTACATAATCGTAGGAAGAAGATCTCTCTTCCTGAAATACAAATTGCAGAAAAATAGTAAAAAAATCCTTGTTCTTTGTACTCCTCTTTCCCTTTTTTCCTTTTATTGGTTGTCTGTTTCCAATATTCTGAAGGTCTTCACCTATTCTATACTTCCAAGTTACAGTAACATCACCACATCCAAGAGAGCTAGCAGGTATTCAGTGTACCAGGTAACAGCTACTACATATAATCACCTTCCTAGGGGCAAAGAAGAGTGGCCAGGGTTAAAGTCTTTGGTACACCAAATCTTTGCTGTTCACACCCCCTTCGCCACTCCAAAGTAATAACTACAAAGAATCATGTCTCAAAAATTTTCCCCGTTGTACTAAATTCTCATAGTTCCAAAAGTATCAACCCCAAAGAATAAATATTAGCACTGTTCTATGCTGCATATGGTACAGTCTATAAGAGATTCTGTAGGTAATATAGGGGGAAAAAAAAGGAAAAAAATGTCCAGGTTTTCTAATAATACCTTTTTATTCGAAAACTCAGTGAATTAAAATAGATTTAATCTTTACAGCACTGTTCTGTCCTTTCTATTACCCAAGAAGACTGATGAAAAAAATACCCCCTTCTAACCAAACTTAAGACTTTTTTCTTTTAACCTGATGCAGTAAGAAGTAATTAATGAATACAGTCCTGGTAATTCATTAAGTTCTAGTTCCCAAACTATGGTAAGAACAAACAACATAATAAAAAAACCCCAACAAAACGTATTTGCTCATAGTTCAACCCCTTTTCCAGTCAGCACCTACTCCAAGCTCCCTTCCTAACCTTTCCACAGAGCCAAATTACCAGTCCCTGCTCTGGATGGCATTTTCTTCATGCTGCTCATTGTCCTACTTTCTCGCCTTTACTCACAGTTCCTTTATTTTTTTATCTTTTTACCAGTCAAACAATACTTTACATAACAGAAGCCACAGGAATCTCAATGTAGTTTTGTTTGGGGCAGCAATACATATGTGGTTTTGGGGTTAGAAACCAGCTGTTTTGGGTACCACATGGTCTGAAGAAAAGCACATAAAGACAGAAACCACTGAAGTCAACAGTTTCATCCGAGTAACGATGACAACACTGGACATGTGTGGGTTTTCTTGGTTGGTTGATGGTTTTTCTAGGGCGGACATCAAAATGTTGTCTACTTAAATACACTCTACTGGGCTCAAGAGGAGTAGGAAAATTATAAAGGCTATGTGCAAAACAGAAGTCAGAGGGCACTGAACACAGAGCTCCTCTCCTTTTTACTGTGTACAGAAGCAAGTTCTGCAGAACTGGGAAGTAACGTCTGGTCAGAAGGTGGATGATCTGCTGTCCGAGATGACCAAAAATGAGCACATTTCATATAGGAAGATATTTGGTTATACTGTGCTCATGTCCTACTGTGAACATTGTCCTCAGAAAGACCTTAGAATGTTCAAGATCAACTCTTTGCTGACATCACATGCAGGCAACCATAAACTTCACTAAAGCTGACAGGATCTTATGGCAGCTGCTCCTCTTCTGGAGGATTTGGTTTTCCTTTCCATTCCTTTTAAGCCCAGTTTGCTCCTATGGCTTTGTCTAGCTATGTTTTAATTAGTTTGCCTCCATCATACCCAGAGAAGGTCTAACTTGAAAAACAACTATGGCCTGTTTTCATTTACTTCTGTGTCCCCACAACAGCAGATGCAGTCTCTAACAACTTCTTGTGCAATGCCTGCTGTGATGCTCCTCTAGTTGAACATTGGGTGATTTTATTTGTATATACATTAAATATGGATATTTACACCACAAGCCTGTATCGTTTCTGCTGTCCACCATTATCCCCATTTAACTTCCAGCATTACTGCTTTCAAAACAAGGTAAGGGTAGGTTCACTTTGGTCTGCTAATCTAGGCAGGGCAAAATAAAGTAGATTTGAGGCTTGGTACAAACCCAAAAATTGTGATCAAACTATATAGTTAGTAAATTGTTTGTCTAAATCTTTCATGTGTGATGAAAGATTATTATCATAATTCATTAGCAAATTGCAGACTTTGTAATGCAGGCGGTCACAAATTTGGCTTTGTATCAATCAGTTTAGACCAGCTGGGTAGAAATTAACACAACTCTGGGATACATAAAATGAAGTGCTCTTTCATTTTTAATTCACTGGAAACTTTGAAGGAAAAAAATGGAAGCCCTTTCAAAAATGTCAATTTTCCCTAATTTTTGTAAATCATTCCATTTCACTGCAGAGATATAGAGAAACAAACACACATACATGGAGTGTATGGAACAGAATACCAAAGTAACTGCTCAACCAAAATAAATTTAATATAAAGTATAGGCAAAGAAAAGCAGTGCAGCTAAAAAAGTCCCTTTTTTCCATTGTTTCTGAGGGAGTCATATATGTTAGTCATCACCAGAATTATTAAACAAACACAAAATCTAATAGCTGAGCTACTCACAAGATACAATACCGTCAAAATTCCTGTTCTGGGTTTCCCAGTCTAACAAATGACCTTGTACAAAAATGCTTATTTTGATTATGTCTCCTTTGCCTAAGCTACAAGGCTGTGTATAGTGACAGCTGTATTTGAGAGCAACTTAAACCAAATTTTATCTTAGTGGCACCTAATCCAGAGACTGGTACAAGCAGCATGGAAAAGTCAGTGTCAAAATTAAACAATGAAGGCTTTTCTAGGAACAGATGCTTTTTCCCTGCAGCTGTAAAAACCTTAAAACAATCCTATACCCCACTGTCTGGTCACGCAACTATCACAAAGCAAGGCATAAATTTTGCCACTTATTGCAAATATTTGCTGAGAGCTGCTATAACCCTTTTTAAAAACAGTAACAGGGATTTCTTGAGGGTGATTATGAGGCCATTTTATCCTTTAAATGAGTGCAAGGCTCTCCAATTTACGCCCACAGTCCTTGGGACAAAAACAAAAGAATAACTTTTCAAGTTCATGTTTTAAACAGATATGGGAACATAACTGAAAAACCCTAAGAAACAGGTTTACTACAGAGACAGTGCTCCGAGTCACTAAGATGTTATGGACGGGACAGAGACAAACATTATTAATTCACAGCTGAAACAGCAACTGAGTGTTTTCTTTGCATAGTAATTACAAAGCAACCCAGTGCAGCACTATCACTACACTCCTTCTTCAAGATACCATTTTGGTGTTCTAACTCCACAACTACTATGTTAAATATCCTAATCGCCACAACTATCCAAAAAATTACCTCTTTCTATTAAGTGAATGCAGTGATAAACTTCAAACCGAAATATAAACTCTTAGGAAACAACTTCTGTAACTCAATGAATACACGTAAGTCCTCAGATCCCAATTAAGTGAGCAATTTACAATGTCAAGAATCTAGTTAGGCTCCATATGAACTGATGGGGATTTTAGATTAGCTTCTGTTGTGTATTTAAAAGTGATAGCACCAACATGATTTACATAAGTACAATATTTTCAAATATTTTCTCACCAAGCAAACACTCTAAAATTGTGAAGTGTTTCCTTTCTTACTCAAGTTAAAAAAAAAAAAAAAATCAACTTTTCCAGAACAACAGTTCATTAGCACCTCACTATTTATAAGTATAATTGGGTTGTTTGATGAGAAAACATGAGAGAACACTGTGCCTACTATAATTTGCACAAATACAAATTTCATTGTTTGAAAACAAATCAGCAATTCAACGATTGTGTTTTTTTTTAATATAAGTGTATATCATGCAATAATAGAAGTGATCATATTATAGTTAACACAGGATAGAAAGGTTAAACCGTGTTCTAAACCACTTTAATTTACAAGCTGTAAATTAATTTTTTTTAATTGCAAAAAAAAAATGCTAACTTTTTCATTTGTTATTCAACTAAATATAATTTACACAGATAACAGCACTATGCTATTTAGCTACAGAGTACTGCTTTCCCACCTTAAATAGCACAGGAACCTGGGACATAGCTGTTTAATATGTTCATAAAGCTGCTTAGGTTTTCTTGTCATTTCATGCTAACACCTTTTTAATAGCTAGCATTATGATAGAAGCCTTGCATAAAAATTCACCACCTCGAAAGTAAAACACAGCAAATATTCAAAATCAGAATTGCAAGCGATGGTTTTAATTGCAGTTTTTAAAAAATTCAGGGTTTTAAATTAGGTCTTGATCCCCAAAATCCTTAGCATCCTTAAATTACATGAGCAAAGCCATTCAATTCAACATGATTACTTCTAAAATAAGGACAACTCACATGACTGAGCATTTACAGAGCCGAACCCATAACCAAAATTATAACAATGACTCCTCATTATTTTCAAATTCAAATAAATTGATCCTTATCCTTTTGAGAGTTTCTCTCCAATGCAACAACACTTATGGACAGAGTGTAAAGAGACAGAGAAGGAGAGAAAGGAAGAAGAGAGATATAAACATACACACTAAACTACAAGCTGACAAACTGAAAGCTAACAGATGTGTGACTTCTAATTAGTTATAATAATCTATGCTTCGACGCTATTGGAACCTGCCTCGCCTTCCCTTGCAAATCAGACAGCTTCCTTTGGAGTTTTAAACTCTGAGTGCTTCTAAATTTATTCAAGGAAAAAACCCTGCTTTCAGCAAATTTTAGATAAACTACAGTGATAACTTTATGAAAGGAAAATATTAAATTATAATTATCCTAAACAGACACAGTCTTGTGAAACTAACCCTACATTCATATGAAAATACAAAGCATTGACTATAATGAATTTGATTCATCCTTGGACACAAAGCTTTACCACAGTAAACTCAGTCAACTGTTGCTCTTGCTTTTATATTCATAGTACTTAAATAGCGCACTTTAAAACAAAAAAAACTCCAATTGGCTTTTCATACATCCACCCTCCCCAAAAATAACGCACTTGAAAAACCCAAATGATATGAAAAGGCTTCAAGGCCTCTTTTCTCCTTTTCACAGCACTTTTTTTTTATTTCTGTTTGCAGTAATCTGCCTTTCACTTTCTCATTGCTACAGAACAAACGAGGAGGCTCAGCACTTTGAAAAGGGGGCTCAATGTGTAATGGGTCCACTAGAATTAATTTAGTTGCACCAAATCCATTGAGCAGTGAGGTTTTTTTCTCTTCTCAAATCATTTTGAGTCGGATGCAGCCCCCAGCCTTTGTAATTCTAGTAAAGCACTTAAAGTGCACAGTAGGTGTTCATCAGGACCATCTGGTCAAAAGCAAAACAAGCTGCTGATTTTGCCTTTGAATAGAATGAAGCAAGTGTGAATTAGTCTCTTCAATTAGCACTATTACAACCTGTCAAGTGCATATTGTAAAACAGGATTATTACAGTATTGGTCACCAGTGCAATTATTTACTCTCTGCCTTTTCTTGCATATAAAAATGTCCATGTTTACTAGTTTTTGATAACTGAAGATCGTTTCTTTAATGATATGCACGTCCAAACCCACCAAAACCAAATTACAGGTTATGAAACATATTCTGTCAGGAATATATTAAGTTTCATAATTAAGTGAGAAGTAGTGCCCTTTCTTTATCTCTTATTGCTGTTTCTGTTGCATAAAGAGAAGAAGAATAATAGTTTTATGCCTGTCTTCGAAACAGATCTCTACAGTCAGGTATTATGATATTTTAAGTGTCTAATAAAGCTATCACTTTTGAACAGGTAGATAAAAGGTATTTTCATTTCCCAAGGAACTTCCTTTTCATATAATTTCCAACACATGACCACTTACAAAAAGTTTATTAAGGATTTCTTTCAGCAAATACGCTTTACTTTAGCAATGTGCTGATTTTCTATAACAGAAAGGCAAAAAAACAAATCAAGAAGTTGATTTAGCTTTTTAAAGATAAGATTTTTCTCTCCTTGTTCAAAAAGTCAAAGCCTGGCTCGCTAGCTGGTACTCATTTATCACTGTAGAACACCGAGGTTATCACAGTGATAGATGTTTAAATTATGTATACTGTTGTTCTGACTCGTTATAAATTGAATACAATTTTAACACGACAGATTTCTTTAAAAAGCAAACAAAATGTTCAAATTTCACGAAAACATTATACTGCTCTCGCGTACAATCAGTACAGCAATGTATTTTACCAGCTTCTCTGATACCAAGAATATTTGAACAATAGAATGTTTGTGCACCTCCTATTAAATACCAAAAAGTGTTAGTTACTGATTTTTATTACAAAAAGAATAGTTTTCAACAATTTTAAAGTAAGTAAAAAATGTCAAAATATAAAACAACTGTTTCTGAAACTGGTAATGTATGTACTTGGATCTGTCTATATTCTGGCAAATGTATGTTACTTTAATCACTTAGTTACATTTAAAAGAATAACATTATTTACACATACATTTCATGTCCTCATGTCAGTGTCCGACCTTTACTTTGAATGATGTCACTCAACAACAACTGGCCTGAAAATATTTTGTTCAGATATCAAAAAACAGATCTGAAAAAGGTACAAGACCTTCAGCCAGATTATTTTTCTGCATGCTGAAGGCAATTCATCCGCTTATCTGTATTTATATATTACATTCATTTAGGCCTTTTAAATCAGATTTCTGCCTGCATGTTCATAAACAGTGCTTTTGCACCTTGTTTAACATTCGTCCACTTATCAGAAAAGTTTAAAAAATATTTCATCACAAAGGACTTCAAATTGTCATTAGGGTCTGTCAACACAGAATTTACAGTTTATCTCAGCCCAAGCAGCTGTATGCACAAATAGT
Source organism: Manacus vitellinus (assembly GCF_001715985.3). NCBI lineage: Eukaryota > Metazoa > Chordata > Aves > Passeriformes > Pipridae > Manacus > Manacus vitellinus. Next base: position 9,571,207 of record NW_021939546.1, on the reverse strand, counting down.
TCCTCCTCCTGCCTGCAGTGCTATTGGATACATTGCTTTTCATATTCCACCTTAGCCAGTTAAGTCTGTAGGGAACAGAGAACAAATATATTACCTAGCACAGGTGACAGGGATGCTGAGCAGGCAGCTCCCGTTTAGATTATTGGCTAAAGGAACGGAATAAAGAGGAGAGGCAGCTATGCAGAGACAGCCAGTACTTAAGGACCCATCTTCTTTGCACTGTTTGCACAATTTTATGTTTTATTGAGAATTATAGTGCCCAGTAGGTGCTTTACACAGTATTCTCAACTGGAATTTCCAGCAGTTACAAAATAAAATCACCAATCTATGAGAGGACCGAGGATTCTGCATATTTAACTCGTCCACCCTTTAGCAGCCACAGCTTGTGTACACTGGACATTTCTGTAATCCTGCACACGGGAATCACAAAAAGGCTTCAAAGTCTGTATCAAAAGTAAAACAGACAATTTAAAACTCCTTGTTTATAACTAACTGGAGCTATCCAGTTTGTTAAAAATGTTTGCTTTTCTTCCCTATGGCAGGCACTTAAACAAAAAGCAGAGAGCACGCTATTGTGACAAGAACTCAAATCCAGTAAGTTTTTCGCAAATTAGTTTGTCTGCTCCAGGATCAGAACACAAACTTGCTTTCCATGAAACATTTAAATATTGCCCCCTCTGAAAAGGGCTGTCCTTCATTTCTGTCAAATAATACAACTACAATGTGCAAAAATGAAAAGTAGTAGAAATGTTCATTTCTAAATGAGAATGAATTGGTAAGAATACTCAGAAAATAAGTTATCCTGATTGTGGCAATGCCTTGTAATAATTTAGCACATAGCTTCTCAAACCTAAACTTAAAAATTCTCTCCAATTACAGACAGCCTCTACAAATTATCTTAGCAGAATAAAGAGCAAGTCTTAGGCAGAAAACTCCTTTTAGTCTTGTATTAGGAGTTCAATTTGTTAGACTTATTCTTATTTAACCATCTAATACACTGGAAATGTATTCATTTACAGTCTCCAAACTGGCATAAAACCTACTAATTTCCACTTTAAAATGTAGATCATAGAAAAAAGTAACTATGATATTTCCCAGAACAGTATCTGCACAGAATTAATTTAATACTGCAATTTTACAAGAACAAACAGATGTCAGAAACCTGTGACACAGATTAATTTGCAATTTAGACCACCATGTTATTATTAAATTTCCAAGTTAACTACTACCCTGCTCAACTAAAAAAAAAAAAAAAATTAAAAATTGAATATCCAGAATTTTTTACACGTTCTGTTTCATTTTTTTATTTAATTTCCGAAGATTCTGTATAAACTCATAATCCCACAACAATATAACTGAATGCAACTTATATTTTTTAAGATGAGAAATTAAAAATTAATATGTAAACAGTTACAAATTTAGATAAAGCACGGTAAAAAAAAAACCAAAGGCATTTTCAAGTTCCATCCAAAAATCCAACCAATAAATTAATATGCAAGAAATTGTAGAAGCAGACATGAGCACTACAGCTCCAGGCTTCTCTCAGAGAATTTTATTGTCACATTGTTTCCCCACCAAACACCACAATTTCTTTGAAAAAAAAAATTCATCCAAATATCATTTACTATTAAACATGCATTCTAAACAATAAAAAAAAGACAGCAGAGAACTGAAGAAATCGTAGTTTAGGAAAGCACAGCTGAGAGCTCACTGGATTTTGCTTTTGATCCATTGCAAAATATTTATGAGGTTTTGAAAGGGTGGTGGGGTTGAGTTTTTAGTGTGAGTTTGGGGGTTTTTTGAGACACTTGGAAAAAATATATATTCCTTAAAATGCCCAGTATTAATAATAACAACAAACTGAACAACTAGCGCTGGAGAGACAGTTGCACCCAACTGTGGCAAGAAGTAGAACATTTATAGAATTTTAAATACTTCTTTTAATAATTGATGTAGTCATTTTGAATCTTTCTGCATAGGATATAGCGTGTGAGTAGATTGCATTAACACTGCTTAAACATTTCAACTTGTCAGTATGGCCAAGTCGATTTCTGAAATATTTGCAGTATTTTCCCATCGAAACAGTAATAAAGGTAGAATAAATATATGCCACTGCTTTATAATCACTGAACATTAATGAATATTTTATGTCTTTTTAAATCTCCCTGTTTAATTTAAAAGGGTGAAATTAAGTCTCCTCCCTGCAATATGCCAATTATCTGTAAATCAAACAATAACTTGGCCATTATACTCCTTTTTGTTAATATACCAGAAGCTAATTTGAAAACACTGAGCGGCATTTTTAGAGAATAATTGAATAGTCCTTCCTGCCCTCTTGTGGTTGGCAACTGCATCTCACACTGAGCTTCTCCACCATTACAAAAATACACCAGAAGGAAAGTAAACTATTAATTTGTTAAAGTGCGAACAAGAGTGAAGAAAAAAAAAAAAAATCTAACAGTCCCTGGAGAGGATGGAGACAAAGGAGAGAAGGAAAGATATCGCTGATTCCTCCAAATCACAAGGCTAACTAGATTGATTCATCAATCATTTGTTAAAATGATCACTCTATGCTAAAAGAAAAAAAAAATTAAATTAAGAAGCCATTAGGGAGGTAACATACAAAACAGTGCTTGTTTTGTATAATTAGACAAATGTTCTGCAACCCTTTTACCTCAGCCAAATCCCCAGGGATTTCCAGGAGACTTTGCACAGACAGGAACATTCACCTGTTCAGCATCAGCTGCACAAGAAGGGCCAGAAAGCTCTATTCATTTCAGCCTCTGAAATGGTCTTCTTAACTTTACACACTCTACTGGATGTGACACTTAGATACAAGAAAGGCAGAGAAAGGTTTCCTATTCGTGATGGGGTGCTGGGGGGGTTCTTATTTTGGTTGTTTAGTGGGGAAAATCCAACTGACTTTTAAATTACGTTGAGAGGTTACATGTTAACCGTAACCTGCCATTCCCAACAAACAAGAACTTCAGTGCATGTAAAGGCAGCTGAGATTCCCCAGTCACAGCTTTCTGCTTCCTTTAAGCCAGGTAAGACCCACCAGCAAAGAAGTAATCGATACAGCATAGATAAAAATCAAACTGACAACATATATGTATGTATTTTCTTTTAGAATCTCACCATTTTAAAATTAAAACCACATGTTTTGATCATTTATTTCCATAAACATTCCAATTCTGTTTAATTGTAAAGAGTCAGACCTTAGCCCCTCAAAAATCAACCTGATGCAAACACATTCATTTGTATTACCACAAAAATCCAAACCAGAAATTATTATAATAGGTTTAAAAATAAAAAGTAGAAAACAGGTTTTAAGCAGGAAAAAGATCACAATTTAGATCTTAAAAATAACAGTATTCACAATGAAAAGAGTTAATTATCATTTTTTAGTGTAGCATGAGATACTGCTCCCATAGCTAACATTACAGAACTTAAATTAATTCTGTCTACAATGTCAGCATGTGACGTGAAAAACTTCAATAAAATCTGTTCAACCCTAAAAGACTGAGAGAAGTGTCAGACCAATAATAGCAAACATACATTTAATTTGAAAAGCAAACATTTAATCTTAATGTTTTGTAATGTGAATTCTGAAGATTCATATTTCTAGGTTGTTTGTCGTGTTTCCAGAAGGCAGTGGGTTATATGGAAAATAACATCCAAAACATCTGGCATTAGACAGAGCATGGAGCACTGAACAACAACCTTTGTTTTAGAAAGGAGTTTTAAAAATATGCAAGGGTCTACTTGTTCTAAATTCAGAGAGTCCAGAGTCATATTAGAGATATTTGTTCCCATAGGACTTAATTCTGATGAAGTTCTCTCCAATATCACCCCTTGCTGGCCATTCCACAGAATGGCAGCAACATCCATTATACACAAAACCATTTGGCTCCCAAGCCAGCAAGAATTACAGCTCTCCAACAGCAACCAGTTGAGGTGCCTATAAAATGGAGATGGAGCTGGTTAAAAGAAGACAAGATAGAGGGAGCTTCAAGAGGCTTAAAGATAAAATGTAATTCGGACAACTCAATAAATACTGTTCATGTATTTTGCTACTATGCTGTAAAAAGAAACATCCTTTCTGTATAATTTAATAGAAAACCTTTTTGCTGACCAAGTTCTTTAATCAAATTACAGCAATCTTGATGATCCAGTTGATTAAAAAAAAAGACTAATAAAATGAAGGAATATCCATCAAGACCATGCAAACCCCTTTTAACAGAGCTGGCATTAACTATAATGAGCTACATTTATTCTTCAGCTGTGAAACAGCACTCACCTCCTGAATGGTACTGCTTCCTGAGAAGTTGAGGTTGTACTCCCGCTGGACTTCTCGATGGGTGACAATCAGCATGAAGTTTTGATTTAATGACTCCTGCAGGGCCCTGAAACGGTTGAAAGAAAAACAAGAAAATCAGGGATAAGCATGTTATAGCTTGTTTTACAGTTAGATGCAAAAACCCCAGGGTACCCTAAACTCTACATGAACAAGTCCAGGCACAACATTATCATCTCTCTTTTCACTCTTAAATGCAAGGAAGCATGCTGAGAATGACCAAAGGCCATTCCTGAACTCCTTCCTTAATAAGGCGACTGCAGCCTTTAAAGCTGTTCTAATGTTAAGTATTCTCAAAATCGAGAGAGTCACATTATCTTCACAAACATTGGGTGTATTTAGCACTCATAATGCCATTAATACCAGTCTTGTCAGTATATTGATGACCAGACAAAATATCAAGCTATGATGCACATTAAGAACTGATGGTAAGTGGAACAAGGCAAAGCACGCTCTCACTTCCCTAAGGTTACCTGAGGCAGAAACCAAATGGAAATTCTTCCACCTAGTTTCATTCAAAGCACATAAACCCAGTTAATTAGAACTGGAAAAGTAACCACAGGAAAATTTCTTGTGTGGGTACTGAACATTTAGGGAAAAAAAAAAAAAAATCTTAAGATCCAGTTTAAACAGGTCAACTATATGTTCATGTTGTCACAAACTTGGGGTTTTTTTGTGATTCTCCAAGCAAATAAAACCTCTGGATGTTACAAAAGGCGTCCTGTTTGCTTAATTAGGTACAAAATCATGCAGCTATCTATTTTTCAAAATAGAAGGTAGGAGTTAAGTTATAGACACGGTGACTGTGGCTGTGTACAATCTTCCACAGGCCACAAAACCGCAGCAACACCATACCATAGCTATTGTTTCTAAACACTGTTTATGTAGATTTGACCTGTTCAGTGGCATATGAAATTAAATTGGGCTTATTCACTTCTTTTTTTTCTTACCACATACACGTAAAAGAATGACTGTGGTATTTTATTTCACATCTTCACTATTCCATGACACTCCAACATGCTATTCCTCTTAGCAATAAAGGACAAATTCTGAATGCAGGTCAGCATAGTTGTATCTTACAATACAAGAAGACAAGAAAGACTCCTAAATTATTTGAGACATAATGTGTTAAACTCCTACTGTAACTACTGACCTGCAGATTTTCTGCTCTGATGGCAAGGAACTCATACAACACTCACTGGATGCTTCAGCAAGAGATGCACAATTTGCTTGAATATCTCACGGAAAGTTACCTTACAAAAATATCTTCACTCAGCAACTTTATTTGGCTTCTGTGACAACTTATTAATCACTTACTGGAAAATGAAATCACAAAGTTCTATTTCTTGTCTTTTATAGTTTTGTAATACGGAAAATAAATATAACTCATTGTCAATGCTAAGTATGATCATGTGCACGAGAGACACTACAAATTCTACTGTAGTCATCTATACTGAACATGACATTTTCTGACCCTGTCACAAAGTCTTGTTAAGAAAAGGCCTAAAAAAAGAGTCCTGCAAAGTCGTATGCCTATTTTCAAAGGTAATTCTAATGTGATTGTCAGTAAGTTTCACATTGCCATAACCGTATTTTCTTTTGGCAAATGTTCAGTAGCAACTAAAATATCCTGCTGTGCTTTTTCAGATTCTGATTTTTTATTTGTTTTCAGCAAATACTGGAGGCAAACGACATATTTAATTACTCTGAAAACATTAATCACAGCATATGTGAAAGGCTCTGGATTCCATACGGACTCACACAAGGCTCTGTTATAGCTAATTTTGACTCCATCTGAAAAATCTGTAGATGCTAACTGATAACATGACTCATGTTTTCATTCTGTAATTGATGTAAACATAGAAGGAAACAGCCTAGTCCGATCAAACCCTCAATCTCTCCAGTTATGCACGATACACACCCTTCAGTACTCCCCAAAATACAGCATGCTAATGAAAAGCTCATAGGAAAGGTTTTTCCACTTGTGACAGCTGGAAGTATGTAGAAAATGAAAAAATACCCTTCAAACAGAGTTAAATCAAGTGCCTAAAAATTAAAAGCCTTAATTTTTGAAGTAACTAACAATTTTGACACCTCTACTTCTGGATTTCTAAGCAACACAAGTTAAGCTTGTTAACAAGCAAATTCTCAGTACATTTTCATAGATAAGCAGAGGGAAAGAAGAGGCTGAAAATTAAGCTGGCTAAAAAAAAAAAAACCAAAACCTGCAAAAAACTGAGTAAAAACTGGGTTTGAAAATGTTAGCAAATAAAGTGCATGGTTAATTGTTCAATTTTTCTTCTTATTATTACAGAAAAATAATATATTGAGGAATATTACTTCTGCTTACACAGACATTCAGTGCTCAACTGATCTACTCCTTGGAGCTCCTACATCAAAATCTCACGTGGTCTGACAGCTGTAAGACTTGGAAAGGGAAAGGGAGGAAGAACTGATGGCACATCCTATGGGTGGTTGGTGCCAGTGTTGGTACCAAGGCTCCTCTGCGGGATTTGAACACGCAGCTGGACAGCCAGTGATGTCAGTCCCTCCCATATTAATTTCCTCCAGCAACTGGGGATGTAGATTACCCCAAATTATTTGTGCCAACAGAACTCTGTTTCCAAAATATACCATGCCCTAAAATTGTATTTTCAGCCATTAAGGCTACAATAGAATTTACAATATAAAAGTATTTAAAGGAAACTTCTCAGTGACAGTAAACTGAACCTTATCTCTTTTTAGGTCCACACAAGTGTATTGAGAAGACTGACTTTGAATATGTAGCACATTTCTAAAATTCTGGCTTCATGTTTGCAGCTGTTTAATTTTCCTAAAACGTTATTAGCTGACTACAATCTTTCAAATAAAATATCTGCATGAAAAGGAAAAAAAAGTCAGGGCCAAACTCCAGGTCCCACTAAAGTCAAGACAGATTTTCTTTTATCTTTTTCTTCTTTTTTTTGTTGCCATCAGTGCTAAGAGAATTTTATTAACCTAAGAATAGGAAAACCTAAGAATTAACCTAAGAACTGGGAAAAGAAAACCAAATTATTGGGAAAAGAAACAGGACTAAAGTAGGCCACTCTTGCGAGCACCATTTTCCCCCCACTGTAAACCTTAGCTTTCAAAAGCATTTGCTGATAGGTGGTATGATGCCATTACAACTCAGCTGAATGATTATACATTCACTTTTCAGAACAGGAGGTCAGGGAACCTGTATTTTTGGGCACCAATCCTCCATTTAAGGTACTCTGCTGACACTCAAAGAGAAGTTCAAGAATAGACAAAAGAAAACAGACCTTAGTATGGTCATTGCTCTGACCAGTTCTAGCAAGAGACTTGGACATATAAAACACATAAACCAGACTGGTTCTATCTACTGTTAAGTGACTGACTTAATGCTTTGATTTTTGATGTAATACTTTGCTTTTTAATACCATTTTTCTTTGAAATTTTAATAATATATTTTAAACTTTGAGACTGAAAGTATATCCTTAATTAATGATCAGTAAATGCTTCTTTTCATTTCAGTTTTGTGAGTTTTTATGAAATACATTCAGTATTTCCCATTAGGCAAGATTTTTCTCAGTCATGGGGAGATTTCCCCCAAAATCTCTGATTTTTATATAAATAGGTATGACACAAAGTAATTAACATTTCCATTTTAAACTTACAGATTTATACAAGCTCATGTCAACAGAAGTCCAAATTTACTGTAATTACAGATTATTTACATTAAAACAAAATAAGAAATCAGTATGTAAATGTAATGTTTGTTGTAGCTAATGCAGCAGGAGGTGGTAGATTAGGTTCAAACAGCAATCAGTTAGCAAATCTGGCTAACATGTAAATGAGTAGAAGCCCTTTTGTTTACATTCTATTGCATTTTAAACTTCAGGATTTTTAAACTGTCTCATGAGCAGATGTGAAAATAAAACATTAATCTTACCATTCTTATGGAAGCTTTCAAAGTAACTAAAGCAAGGCACTGCTCCTGTCCAGCTAAACAGACAATACTAATAATTGGAGTTGCAGGTTACATCGTTCTTAATTAACACTCTGCTACAGTTGATAACATACAAGACACTGCGCCCCAAACACCACTGCTCTGCAACAATCTAAAGTATTCAGCAATATATGGACCCATTGCTTGAAAGATGGGAGTTGTGGGTTTTATTTCCTGTCCACACAGATGATTACACTTCCTCAGTAAGTTACAATCACTTAGCAGAAATATGTTATTTCTAATAATCCCCAAGGTATGCACCTGGGCTTAACTGTTTTGAACTTTCCAATGATTCATCAGATATAATAAAGTATCTAAGACTTTCAGCTATTTAGCATAAAAAGCATAAATTTAAAATACATTATAGTCATTAAAATGACAACAACAAAAAAAAAAAAATTGATGAAAAGCATCTCCCAGAACATAGAGGATAGAAAGGACAGACAATCTGGATGACTCAACTCCATGGCCAGACTCTCATGCCCACACTTTTGATGTTTCTTCTTGTATTCTCCTAAACCTATTTCCTGAACTGGGTATTGTCAGCTTTCAAGAAGCATCCAAGGCAACAAAGGGAAGGAATTGCACACTGAGGAAGTGATTAATCTAATCTGACAAAGCTGGTGCAAGGGATCTCTCCCCTTGGATGATTAAATGATGGACATTCTTTGGCATCTTTCCTTGTAAGACTGTTTTCCAAAGGAAATCATGTTCTTCTCCGCCCACCTGTCCCATCTGTTAACTTTTGAACATAGTCAGTGGTTTTAAGGTGGTCTTGCAGTGCTAGAAAACTCCCAAAGACTGAGAATAAATCAACATCCAAGTAGAGAAAAGGGACCCAAATTACCACCCACTTTAGTAAAAGGCTGTATTAAGTATTACTTGTATTACAAGTGTAGTATTTTATACTCCATCCATCTGACCTCTGGCCAACAATCTCAGAACTACACACGGCACATGACTTCACTTTTCCTTTGACGTTACCTGACTGCCAACTGGAGGTGGATACTCTATGCAAGGGGAAAAATATTACACAGGTGCTAAAAAAAGAAAAAGAGGAACCGGAGGCAGCATCAGAGGTAGGTGAGATCACAGGAAGCATGGATGGAGAAGACTGAGTTACTGCAGCAGCTGGGAATTCACTAGAAGGCAGGAATTCACCAGAAATCAGATTTCATTACATCCACAACTCAAAGAACGTTGGTTATTGTTCTGGATATTGTGCATGGATAAGTATGGATTTGCCAGCTGAAATTGTGGAAGCAGAGTGGAACTGTACAGGTGGTATTTGACATTTAAATTTAATCCTTACACCTCAATTTACTAGCATGTAGTAGTAATTCACTGGGTTTCTATTACCTATAACAGATTTAGATAGGCCACTGGTGAACAAAGATGCCCTAGGAGATTTTTATTTGTTTAAACTGCAGGATCACTTTGCCACTACATTTAGATGCTGGTTTTAAGTCAGTACTGGGTTAAGCCCATTCAGTCTGTCACAATAAACTTCAATGCCTACCTACCAGTATGTCGGAAAAGGATGTCTGAGACACTGTTCTGCCTCAGTGTAAAGAATGGGCACAAACTGGAGTTTACAGAGCTGAGACCAGATTGTTCCTTTTAAGAAGAGCAGACAGATAAAATACCCCATACTGGAATCTCAGGCTTTTCAAATATCACTTTCTGGAGATATTCAAATAACAACTATTTATCTCTAGTTCAAAATAGAAGGCATTTGAAGAAAACAACAGATGAACTCACAAAGTAAAGAGGCAAAGTTCTTCAACATCCATTAATAATAGATGTGAACAAGATGCTTTTAAAAATTGTGGGTAACAAACTAATCTGAATAATAACTGACCTAACAGTAGGCAGTAAACAGTGTAACTGGGTTGGTACATTGCTTCAATTAGATGTGTTTTGATCTGCATTGATGCTTTAATTGGAGGCAAGCCTCCCCTTTCATCTAGAATTTATGACTTCAGGGAGATGATCTAGCCTTCAAATTATCCGTGTTTAAATAGCCACTAATTAGTCATCATTTGCTATCCCAAAGCTACCAACTTTTATCTTAAAAATATCCAGAACTAATCTCCACTATGAAACAAGTATAAACTATAAAAGGTAACAACCACTTTGATTTTACTAACAAGTAAAGTTCTTTAAAACTATTAATCCAATAAAAAAGGCTAGGAACTGTTTTTAAACAGTTTGTTGTTATATACTTTACTGCAGTTGCAATAAACAACACTCTTCAGACCCCAATTTTCTTTCCAGAACTGAAGACATTCAAATTACAATATACAGCAATACTTAGGTAGAAAATTTTGAAATTGGAAATGGAAACAATTACCAGCTACAGTGGTTTTTTTCACTGTTCTTCAAATAGCTGCTAAAGTACAATGACTTATTGTCCTCCCATACAACTACAGCTCCTGTTGGTACATACAGTTCATGTGCAGCTCACCAGCCTCTATTCAAGTGCCACTATTCCCTCTCTTAATGCTCCTCTCCTTTATCATTGTTTTTATAATTCATATCAGCATACTTATTTCCTCCACAGACTACAAGGTAATGTGCACAAGTACCTTTTAGTAATACATAAAGTACTTTTAGTCATTAGGATGCCAGTTATTAAGTTCTATTGATCCAAAGCATTCCTTTCACTAGTAATACGACTGCACTTGGAGAATATTCTCCTATCGCCTACAAGGGCAGGAAGCCAACTCCCTCTTCAGACAACATGGAATTCATGCAGTTTGCCCAATTCCAAGCGCATCCCTCCCTCCCTGCCTTGGCTGGTCTGGAGCAGCTCCTTTCCCAGGCTCAATTCCTGCGCACCCTCTAGCGGCTACCGAATAACATTCACATTTTCCTGGTAAAAAGCACATACAGGACTGCCTTTGGGAAAAAGGGCAGGAAAGAAAACAAACCGAAGGAATTAGGTAATCGCAAATTACTTTATAAGAGCATCTTCCTTAAAACATCATTTCATTTGCAAACGTTCAGAATATTCACTGACAGCAGAAAGAGACCTGGAGGTGCTGGTCCACAGAGGCTGAACACGAGTCAGTGTGTGCCCAGGTGGGGCAACTTAAGGCCAATGGCCTCTTGGCCTCTATGAGAAATAGTGTCACCAACAGGACACTAAGGAAGTAACTGTCCCCCTGTACTGGGCACTGGTGAGGCCACACCTCAAATCCAGTGTCCCCTTTTGGGCCCCTCACAACAAGAAAGACACTGAGGTGCTGGAGCATGGCCAGAAAAGGGCAACAAAGCTGGTGAAAGGTCTGGAGCACAAGAGTGATGAGGAGCGGCTGAGGGAGCTGGGGGTGTTTAGCCTGGGGAAAAGGAGGCTCAGGGCAGACCTTACTGCTCTCTAGAACTCCCTGAAAGGAGGTTGTGGTGATGTGCAGATCGGTCTCTTCTGCCATGTCTCAAGTGAAAGGATGAGAGAAAACGGCCCAAAGTTGCACCAGGGGAGGTTCAGGTTCGGTATCAGAATTTTTTTTTCACTGAAAGAATGGTCAGGCATTGGAATAAGTTGCCCAAGGAGGTGGTGGAGTCACCATCTCTGGAAGTGTTCAAGAGATGTCTGGATGGGGCCCTTGGGGATATGTTTCAGGGCTGATTATGGTGGTCAGAATAGATAATCTTGAAGGTCTCTTCCAACCTTCCTGATTCTGTGGCTTATGAACACTCAACTGCTTGCTTCTTGAGTGTTCAAATCAGTAATAAAAGATATCCTACTCAGTTAAAGGAAATTAATTATTCAGACTATCTACATACATTTTAAAAGTCAAAAAAAATAAGATAAAATAATGTAACAAACATTCCAGAAAGAAAATTCTGATCTGCTGGGAATGATTTATACAGATTTATAAGATATATTAAATGAACTAACATAATGCAGCAACTTATGCAAGGCCAGCTCTCATTTCCACAGGGACTGAACTTCTGCTAAATTAAAGTTATCACATCTGAGAGGTGTAAAATTCTGTATGTACCTACAACGTTCATGTACCACATCATGGTTTTAAAAACCCCAGCAACCTTCTTTTCATCAACGAGGTGCTGATGCAGTTCAACAGTTACTAGAGCAGTGAAAACACTTTGTATTTACTGACTGCCGATCCCTGCACATACATGTGGCTTCATAAAAACCACAAAAAAACAAATCATACAAATAGAACTTATGGCCAAAAGACTTACCCAGAATGACTTGAAGAAGGAGGAGGCAGGTCAGGTGTTAGAACATAAAGACTATTATTTTTTGGCAAGTGTAGACTTTTTAAAACAGTCTGAGGGGAGAAAAATCATTATAAATACAAAACGTTCACCAATTCTGACATATTATTTTATTTCTTTTAATTACTGATATTTATTTACAATACCACCAAATATTTTGTTTCAAGATAAATCTACTGTAACTTCAAAACATCATTTTTGTAGGTGGGCCATGTTACATATAAAACCAACACAAACTAAAGTGTTTTGTCCTGGGGTTTTTTTTGGAGATGTTTTAGATTAAGAATTCTTTGTGCCACCCGAGACATCTGACACTGTTTGAGACTCAAAATTCTTGCATTGTAATCCCCACCCAGTTTGAATGCTCAGTTTGAAACTCTGAATTCAGTTAACTGAAAACACAGTTGAAAACTTACACTATCATCTACATCTCCAGTCTTCCACCCTTTTAACAGCATTTTAGATGCAGGAATCTGAAGTTCATTTTCTAGAATATGTTTGATATCTCCTAAAGAAAAAAACAAAGAAAATACATAAAATACACACACTTACTGTTTTATTTCAAACAGTACTGAGTCATAATTAAAAAAACAATACCAAGGAAAAATTTACTATCCAAATCATTTTTAGTCTAGTTACTCTTGTAACACCCACTTCAAACAGTAAAGGACAAATGAAGCTTAAAAAAAAAAAAATCACAAAGCATGAATGATTGGAGAATCACAGGAGGATCTGATGATTTGGACATATATTTGGATAATTCTGCATATGTCAGACACGCACATTTACAGCTGTATGTTATCTGGAGCACCAAACTTTGCCAGCAGCAAAGAGGGTGCTTATTTTTGATACCAAATTCCATTATCAATAGTCCTGACCTAAAGAACTGGAATGTTCATACAATTTGACTGCTCTGACAGTTTTTTTGATGTTTTGTACATTTTGATGCTCTCTTCTCTCTTTAGTTATATTACAACTATAAAATAATTCAGGCTGGAAGGTACCTCAGGAGCTCATCTGGCTCAAGCCCAACTCAAAGGTCTAATTAAATCAGTTCAGTCAAAGATTTGTCCAGCTAGCTCTTGAATACACCTAAGGATGGAAATTTGACTTTTCTGGCCAACTTTTTCCAGTACTTCACCACCCTCACAACAACAAAAATTCTTTTATCTAACATGAATTCTTGATGTTGTAAATTGTGTCTATTGTGTCTCATTATCATAAGCCTCCGAGAGAAGTCTGGCTCCATCTTCTCTGTGTTCTCCAGCAGGTAACTGTAACCTGTACCTCTCCCCTGCCCCTCTCCAGGCTGAACAAATCCATTTCTCTGTGCCTCTCCTATTAGCCCTGTGTTCCAAACCCCTGACTGGGGGGGAATATCAACACCTTTCTTGCACTGGGGACCTCAAAATCCAACGCAGTGCTCCAGATGCAGCTTTGCCAGTGCTGAATGGAGGGTAATAATTATTGCCCTGGATCCTGGCTACACTCTTGCCAACACAGCCTGGGACATGGCTGGCCTTCCTCACTGCAAGGGTTCACTGCTGATCCCTTTTATTATTAAGTTGCTTTCTAGTCTATCAGTCCTCAGCCAGCTCACAGATGGGAATACATGGAGTTATCCCATCCCAGATGCAGGACTTCAACTTTGTTTTCTTGGAACTTCATGAGGCTCCTGTTAGCCCATTTCTCCAGGCTGTCCAGGACTGTCTAAACAGCAGCCTTGCCCTTCAGAATATCAGCACTTTCTCTGATGTGATTAAGATTTATTTTGAGCAGTTTTTTATCCAGTCCTTATCTTAACAATATGAATAGAAGAACACAACAGCAGAGTACATCAAAGGCCTTACTAAAGCCACAGTGACATCCACTGTTCTCCCTTTGTCCACAGAGCCAGTCATCAAATCACAAGAGGCAAATAAATAATGCTGACTGATTAGGTACAACTTCCCTTTAGCAAATCCATGCTGGCTGTTTCAAATCCCCTTCTTTTCTCTCCTGTGCTCAGAAAGTGCTTCCACGAAGATTTTCTTCCATAATTCTCCCACAGACCAAGTGCAGCAATCACCACTGAACAGTAGGTTCACATTTTCCTTAGCCTTCCTTTTCATGCTGATGTACTGACAGAAACACTTCTAATCCATCAGTGGTTTCAGCTTCACCTGAGTTTTGGTCTTCCTAACTCCAAACCTGCACACTGGCAACACCTCTGTGTTCCTCCAGGGTAGTCCACCATTACTTTCCCCCTTTGGTGTACTTTCTTTTAGCATTTAGCTCAGTTGGAAATTCTTTGTTCTTCTGCCTTCTGCCATGCTTGCTCCTCTTGCATGTTGGAAGAACTGTTCCTGTGCTTTGAAGAGGTTGTCCTTGAAGATCAACCAGCTCTCCTAGGCTCATTTGCCCTCCAGGGATCCTGCCAAGCAGATCCCCAAAGAAGCAAAAAATATTCTTTCCTCAAGCCCACAGCTGAAATTCTACCATTTGTCTTGCTCACTTCTCTCAGGACTTTAAACTCAAAGGTTTTAAACACAAGGCTGCCCTCAGTCTTTATATCCCAAGATATAGAAGACATGAACTGCCTTCAGCCCTACAGCTTTCAGGTAAAAACCATCAAGAAGTTATTAAGAAAAGAAAAAACAATAGTACAGCTGCAAAATCCTGATTTGATCAGATTTTTATGTCTAATTTCCATGGACGCAACAGTGCAACGGAAAAAAATGGAACATGCATCAAGAATTCAAACTAATCATCACTAGGTGGCACCAGCCACCTAAAAAGACAAATAAGGATCAAAAGTTCCAATTTGAAAATTTCATCCCAGACAAAAGGCTGCAGCACAGAAAATTGTTTCTATCAACTATTTCTTCATGTAGTTCCTTATTTGGATCTGTATAAGCTCTTCACTAAAAACAAAAAATAAAAAAAACAACTCTTCTTCCTTAGCAAAAGTAAATTAACTCACAGTTTGGGGAGTGTAAATAATAACACTAACTATATCATATTTCTAACAAAATGCAACAGTTTTAGGATAAAGAAAATAAAACTGATAAAAGAAACCCTAATTTGAACAAAAGAATCAAACAAAAACTAAGCAGAGAAGAATCCAACGATGTTCTTCACACCGGGAAGAACTCCTCTAATCCTGTCACTAATCCTATGCAGAAAGAGAAGCCATACAGATGCGAAGAGGAAATGCTAAGATCATCCACTTATTAACAGATTGCATCTATACTAATCCTGCCCCAAATTACGTTTTCATGCCTAAACTTAATCATTAATCTCCATTTGGTTTCTGAAGCAAGTTCATAAGAAAACTAGATTTCAAAATAAATATTTGATAGATCACTAACCTTTACAATGGATTAGTGAAATTTTGCTTTTTTAAAGCTGTAAAGAGATTTCAAAATGGTTAGTAGCTGTGGAGGCTGTATTTTGGGGGGATTTTTTTTTCCTTTTTGAGGGGTTTTGCTTTGCTTTGCTTTAGGATTTGAATTTTGGGAGTTGAATTTTTTTAGTTTGTGATAACAGTTTTCGCTGAATTTTCACAAATCCTTACCAACTGCGGAGCTGTCTTCAAGTACTACATCCACATTTCTGTCTCTGTACTCAACCCTGAAGTCAAGCATTCGAGGTTGTCTTTCCACTATTTGTCTAGATGGCACTACATGGCGAAATGCTGAGGATGAGGAAGGGGTTGAAGAAGCTGCTGTAGAATGACTTGTGGGGCCATAGGCTGGTCCATGTAAAGTCTCTCCACCGTACTCACTGAAAGACATGCAGATAAGATGATTTAAACAGAACAGTTTGATACATTTAAATGAAAGTTAGCAAAGTGAAATGACAGTGTTATTCACTTATTACGGTCCACAGCACACACCTCTTGAATAACTACTGTCATAGCTGAATATACTATGCATCTAACCATTAGTAATTCGAAAACAACTTTCATATCAGCAACATTAACATTTCAGGACTCAGAAGTGCTACAGGAGATCAGCATGGATGACAAACAAGCATTTAAGCAAGTATTTCAATCTAAAAATCATTATGTAATTAATACCAGAATTATCTTGAGAAGGATTATGACCATATCAAAATTGGCATTTCATTTGATAAGCGTAAAGCTTTGCCTTTTAGATGTTCTTACCAGGAAGATCACCTGTGCTGAGTAGTTACAAGATATCATGATGGTGGATGCAAGACAAGAAAAGGTATGCACTGAAGGAATGGAAGCCAAGCAAGGAAGGATTTAGGAAATGCTGAAACACAGCTTGCCTCGTTTCCATTCTTTAACAGAACTTATTTGAAAAATGCCTTCTATCTCTCTTGAAGATACCATGAGATCTCTCAATGGAAATGCTTCATACAGCAAGTCAAATCTGTCATCTAGAGAAGACCTGAACTTTTAAAAAGTGCAAATGTGGATGGCAATGCATGTCACAGCTATTGCAAACCCCATTATTGTGCCTTACACATTTGAAACAAAAAAACATGTTATGCTTGTAAAACAAGGAGCTCCTTCACTTCTCACATCAGCAGGCTCAGAAGGATGAACTCCCAGCTACAAAGACCCACACTCAGAGACCCACAGCTCAAAAGTCAAAGGCCCAAAAGTCTAAAGAGTACAAGAAATAGTCTTATTTTCAGGATTTAAAAAAGAATAAATACCGAGTGATGGGTCACTGTCTTAAATCTGATGGCCAACTATGAATTAAGTACTTATAACCATTTTGTTAATAGACCCAAGAAGCAATGAGTACCCCAATTCTGCATACTGGATTGTAAAACAAACAACTAAATTACAAAACCAAGCGTGCTTTTTTCACTTCAATAAATTAACTTACTTCAAGTCCAGTTATTAATTCTATTTGATTCCACCATAAAAGACATCCTATATATCTGACTGGCAACCTCTAATGGAACACAAAAAGCCTCACATCAGTAAAATAAGCCCCGTATGAAAACCACCGGAAACCAGGCTTTAAGCCCACCAAGCCTCCCTTTAAACCACTTCCATTGGAAGGGAAAAAAAAAAAAGAAAAAAACAATTTGGAACACATTTGACTATCTACTCATTTCTAAAAATTGATGAATTACTGTGGAACAATGCTGTAAGTGGACACTGGACCAGCATGTTATCCAAGTCTGGCAGAACTACTACAGCTACTCCCCAGTTTCTTTCATCCAATCAAACTTTCTGGTATTTTGGACCGAAATGCTTTGAGATCAGGACTTATAGGTAGAAAAAGTGCTCAATAAAGACTTGGTCTCAAATTGACTAAGTAGGCCTTACAGTAATTATATATTTAGTAACTTAACTGAGCAAATAAAGTTTTATCCTCAATCAAAAACTGACTCTATTTAATGATAGCTTTAGTAAGTATTGACACACACGTCAAACCACCAATTTACCTACATTATATATCTTCTGCTGTCATTAAACTTTTTATAATAGTACATTAAGTACTTTTCTGAACAAAATTTTAAACACTACTTTACTGTCTCTCTCAGGTAGCTCAATTCCTGTTCTGCTGTTTTCAGTTGCCTCATCAGCACTCAGAAGATCAAGCTTCAGTGACTTCAAGACATCCAAGCATGAGTATACAAGCCAAAATTTAATTCAGAAACTGAAAGAAAATCAGTAAACCTACTTTTAGAAAGGAACAACCTTACTTTATCTATCGCAGCTTCTGCTGCCTGTAATTCAATACAAGAAAAATAAAAAAAAACCCTTTGAAAATACAAACACTTTTGGCCTAAAACAGGGAAGCATGGAATATCAATACCTTTAAAAATGCACAAGGGAAAAGAAAATACTTAGCCAGAAGCATACCAATATCCAGACTCAGTAGAGAGAACCCCACACAGAGTGACCCAGCAAGCAATGAATTCAAAATAAAAATTAATCTGAATAGATGTTTGAGCTACTCCTCCACCAATATGGGAAAAATTGAATGTTAAGTCAGTTTTGCCACGAATAGAATTTGTGGCTCCAGAAACAGCTTTAAAAGGAGAATTACATCATCTTAGGATTCAGGAAGAAAAAAATGTGACTGTTACCCAGCATCACTCTCTGCATGTAATACTCCAGTCCTGTGTGCTTACCTTTGCAGAATGCCATTTTCTTGTGGTATAACACCATTTATAGCTGCCTGAGAACAGAAAACAGATTTTGAGTCAAGCATACAGAACAACAAAAATACACCAGAACTTACATAATGTGTTTTAAAGTGTGATCAACTTGCTTCAAAATATGCCCTGAAATGCTCTCCATTCAATGAATATTCTTGGTAAACAATATTGGCATTACAGTATCTGCATAAAACAAACCCCACACCTAAGTGCAAACAAACAGGAACTGAAGCTCAGACTCCTGCATGATTGTGATGGGTTTCCCAGGTGGAATGCACGGGAATAAACTGCCTGGCCCACGCTCAGTCAATATAACACTCTGTACACTTGCTACTCACACACCTTGGACACGCTGCTCTCAAACACACTGAGCCAACTGTGCAGGGCCAGTGCAGCCAGACAGCACGTACACAGAAAATATTACGTTTCCCAGATGTATCAGGCCTGCACAAACCCATAAAGCTGCCCAGCTGCGCACACACCGCGTGCTGCCAGCCTCGTGTGCTCCCAAATCGCTGCAGTGGGCGCAAACAGCCCCACGGGGCTCCACCCCACCCACGCCTTCCCCCCAGCTCACACACACAGACACCGCCCGGCCCCCCCTCGGAGCACTCCTGTGCCAGGGAATCACAGAAATGACCACCCCCAAAATTCGAACGATCTTCAGGTAGAAGAGGAAGTATTTTTTGAGTAAGGTTTATGCAGTTAAATACCGTGCCATGCTGTCCAGATCACCAGAATAAACAAAATATTACTTGTGTAAGTACAGACCTGGCCATCTGCATTCAGGTTTGGTCTTACTGGAAATTACAGGGTTATTAACTATAAAAATATCCTAATGAATTCCATCTTATACTAGAACACATTATATTTTTAAATAGTCACAACATACCCCAGTTGCAAGTTCAAAACCCTAATTCTGACAAAATTTCTGCTAAACCTCTTGTAGCATTGCTCCATTCTGTGTTGCAGAAAGTTAATTTCCAGCACATCTGATGCTACAGTAGTTTGTATAAACTTTGAAATTATATCAGGATGAGGGAAAAGCTTGGAAAATAAGTAAGACTCTCTTAAACAGTATTTTGAAGCCAACTTATTGCAGACTGCTTCAAACCACCAAAAAAGTGTTTAAAAGCATTTCCTTGCTAGGATTTTACAGATTTGAGGAGCACTTAGAGTGACTCCATGTGAGCTGGTGAAGGTGACTTACACACTTGCTCCTCAGCTGATTAAACTTTGTTCTGACTATTGCTAGAAGACACAGGAGCAAAGATGTCAGAACCCCACCTAACTTCAGGCTTTTAATCCTAGCACAGCAGGGAGCAGACAAGGTGGAATAGCACGGGAGGGAATTTGGCAGGGAATGAGAAAAATTTAAAAAAAAAAAAAAATCTAGAGAGGAGAAAAAAACAGACTTCAAAAGACTAATTCTATTTCTCTGTGTGACAATCTTTATAATCACATGTTGAGTTCACAGGTACATATTTGTTAGGTTTAACAGCACAATTAAAGAGAGCTTGGAGCATCCCACTAATCTCTATTTTCTCCTGTAGCAGCAGCAATTCATGCGTTTCTACTATCACAATTTCTAATATCCTTGTGTGTCAGATATACCTGCCCTGTTGGCCAGAACACCTGGTGAATGAGTGTCCAGTCCCTGATGGAGAACACTGATGTTTAGAAGCTCACAGATCCCCCGGCACTCCAGGAGGACAAAGTCATATACTGCCACCGAACTACTAACACTCCTCATCTATCAGCATCATTTTTACAAACTGACATTAAAAAATGTAGCTTAAGTAAGTGCTTAATAAAGACAAAAATAGATGTAATCAAGATTTAAATGCTATGGTTTCTTTTCCTCCAAATATATAAACATGATTTTTTACAATT
Organism: Manacus vitellinus; assembly: GCF_001715985.3. Lineage (NCBI taxonomy): Eukaryota > Metazoa > Chordata > Aves > Passeriformes > Pipridae > Manacus > Manacus vitellinus. The sequence goes on along the minus strand of NW_021939546.1, from coordinate 9,550,568 downwards.
TCCATTAAAAATTAAGGCTACATAAAGTCAAAAAGCTTTATTGCTGAACTCAGCTAAATTATTATGATATTGCAATAAGATCATGCATTTAGTAACAAGTATTGCATAATTAATAATAAAAAAAGCAGAGAAGGAAAAGGTCAGATGTATCTATAAGCTACAGCAACAACCCATGAGGCTGTATCAAATTACAGGGAAAACAAAGTTCCCTACCAGATCAGTTTTTAAATCAGTTTATCCACCGTGCATGGCAATAATCAGTGGTTTCTTTTTAACAATGTGTCTCATTTATCATCATTGTGGTTTTTGCAGTCATACATAGCTCTTGATTGTGTTCATCTAATAAACCTCCAGGAAAGAGTAGGAGGTTTTGGTTTATTTGGGTTTTTCAGGATTGGTTTCCCCCTCCCATACTCTTCAGCAACATACATTTAATTTCTGTCAACCAACAGATAATGTTAGATGAAAGGCAAAATTATCCTTTATTTTGCATCTCTAAGACACAGAGAGCAAATACAGGTTTTGTACCACAGAACCTACACTAATAATGATCTGCTGGCACAAGAGAGTTCTCTTTACTCACAAAAAAGGAGCTGCTTCAGCTATAGAGAAATAAAGCAGTGTGGCATTTCCACACTTCTGTCAAAGCTCTTGTCTCAAGAGGATTAAATCGGCTCAAACTTCTTCTGAGCCTGCTTAGAGGGGTTAAATATGATAGAGGCTCCAAGCTATTTTCTTTAAAACTGAATAACTCACTTGTTCATGTCCCTAGTTTTGTAAACTTGATGACATTTAAGGGGCACAGCAGAAAAAAAATCAGCACCAGTATTATGTACTCTTTTGATGGAAAGACCTCTATTAACCACACTGTAAAACTAAAGAGTCTGGCCACTGTTTGTTAAGCAAGAAGGAAGACTAAAATGATGTAAACAACAAATGGTAGCAGTGCATATGTACATACTGCATAAATATTAAATATCCATGTTCTTACAAGACAGCTATAAGTAGGCCCTGCAACAAAAATAAAGAAAAAGGAACAACCATCTGCTTTAGAATTTCATTGGGAGAAGGTTGTGTCTATTACAAAAAAAATTAAAACAAGAACACGTTACTAAGGCAGGATGTGTTCCAGGCTGTTCTTCCCCAGTGTCAGTCCCCTTTGAGAGAGGATCACATCTCTATGGTTATGCAAACATTCAAAGATATCACATTTTTTGTCTCTCCAAACACGTATCTTCGATCACCAGCCTCTGTGACTAATTTATAGTAATTAAAAGGGGGTATTACGCTTGAAATAATTTTAATAACCAGTGCAAAAGTCTCTTCATGGGTTATTAAATAGAAAGATACCATGTCTGGATCTTCAGTTCCCAATAACCTGTTGCTGAGAGTGCAAGTGGCATTCCATGCATATGCTGTGGGAGAACCCACTGTGTGTCCACGAGGGTCATTGCTGGATATGAGGTACCACAGCCTCGACAGTATCTGCCTGTTCAAATACTATCACTATTTAATGAGTGAAGTTCACCTTAAATGGAAAATTATAGAGGTTTCAGAAGATTTTTCCCAAAGCCAAAAATCTCAGGTGTGTCTCAGTACTATACATAGGAAAATTCTACCATAACACACAACACTCAAACAACTACCAGGCCTACCATTTATTTTAGGAAATTGTAAGCCGAATTTAGCTATCCTTGATTTATGCATTATGTTTATGAATATGAATCATATATTCAGGAATTGGAACAGTTTATTTAAGAATTCATTAAGCATTGCATAACCTGACTTAATTGGACCTGCTTTGGACCAGACCAGCATCCAGAAACAACTTCCCAACTCAAGCACTCTGTGACTTCATCATCCAAGAGTCTATCTTGGTAAACATGCCTGTGAATCTTGGGGGTTTTTAATGAACAGTAAGATACATGATATAATACTGGACTGACAAATGCTCATTACAAAGGTTCAAAGTAACAATATTTTTTTTGTGTTTGTTTCAGCAGCACACTTTCAAATAACAATATCAAAACATATTAAATCCAACTTTTTTCTTCCCTATGTTTGCAGGAAACAAAAAGCAATAGGGTTAATGAAAGGTTACCAAATTCCTTAACTATTTGGGCAACCCAAAATTCTGTGGTATTCTGTAAACAAACTGAAATTATTTAAGTGACTAAAGAACACTGTGAAGCATACTGTGAAATTTAGAACTTTTCCTCAAGGGAATATTAACTTACACACGTTAGTCAGTTCTGATTAAATGTGACTATCTTTTATGAGTACAAAACAGTGTTAGAGTAAAAACAGCAACAATGAAGCAAGAATGCTGATGACTTCTCTTAAAATACACAATTACAGTGTTAACCATTTAAAAGCAATTAGGCACATCTTACAGTGATGCTCATCCCAGGCAATGAGGGTCCTATGAAAATTTATCAACAAATTGCAGTATTTTAGATAGCACAAACATTAAACTCACAAGTTGTAAATAGTCAGTGGTTATCACAAAGTTTGAAGAAGGATTGGATTTGCCAATCATATTATTTACATGCTGAGGTCTACATATATATATATATGTATACACATATAGTGATATACAAGGCAGGGGATTCCTTCCTCTTCATGGACTACAGATGGGAGTTAATTTTTAAATTTCCAAAATTTAGAAGTGATGTTTAGATGAATTATCTTAACAATTAAAATCAGGCTCAGGCAAAAGCTCAGTTAAAGGCTTCAGCAATGGGTGAGGAGGGAACTCTTCCTCGGTGGCCACCTCTTGTTCCTCCTCTCTCCTTTCCAACTCTCCATACCACAGAATGGCTTTTCAGACCCTACCCTAGATACAGACCCTTTAAAATGTTCCTCTTCAAATTCAAACTTCTACCCCAAAGTGGAGCAAGAGCTTTTACAAAGCACAATGCAAGATCAACTTTCCAAACTGATACTAGAAAACACATCTCTAAGCAAAAGAAGAAAGCAAACTCAAGCTGCACAATGCTGGAAGAACAATCCTTTCAGAGGAAGAGGCTACAGAAATGTAAATACCATGGACATGAGAGCTGCATGAGTTTTGCTGAGATAAATAATCATTTCATCTTAACACAACCAGCACAAGCTGCTTGCACAGAATTCTAGAAGCCTTATTTATGTTTGAGAGAATTCAGCAAGTAAGACCACTTGAGTCTACTTAATAAAGCCCACGCAGAGCTTTACATTTGTTTAGCTAAAAACTGAGAAGGTTTACATTAAACAAACACAATATCCAAATGAGACAGAGGCACAGGGTAATAAGAACAGCCACAGCAGATGACTTAATCCAAAATCCATGGATGTCCAACCAAACAGCATCAACTGCTTCAGAAAGTCACAGGGAAATATAATGGAGTGACTTGCTCATGCGGTGTTTTCTTCCAATCCTCCAATTTTCTGTAGGTCTGACACATTTAGATGTATAGCCTTTATAATTTTTTCTTTGCATTCAACTTAACGCAATAGCCTCGTAAACCACATATTGAATTACTTCTATGAAATTCAGTAAGAGCTTTCTTAGATGAGGGGACTCATTTATTATGACTTTCAAAAATCTGTATTCTTCCCTAAATGCCACAAACTCAGATTTTACTTTCGGTTTAAGATGCCTGGTAAGCTAAAAACAAAGTTCTGCATTTTGTGTCTTTCCTGTTTATTTTGCCTCTTCTTCCTATTATATATTTAACATCTCCTTGATATAAAAACAATTTCTCTCAAATCACAAATTCAGAAAGTTCACCCCAAGCTGTTTTCTACATCAGCAGAAGGAAAGAGAGCTCATTGTCTTAAGAGGAAGAGGTGCCAGCGGCTGGTAGGACTGTATTTTAAAATATAACCAAAAAATGGTCATTTTGATGTTTCACACTACAAAACAAAGAAAAACCTGTTTTTATCTTTGGCCTGACCCTTTCAGCATTTAATCTTAGATTTATTTCTCTGATTACACAAGTGAATATAACCAAAACCTACATGCAAAACCTCACTACAGAGGGTGAGATGACACACAAGACAAACATACTGTGGTTTTGAGTTCTGTAGGAAAAAAAAGATTCTAACTGTTATATTTTGGACATATCAGCCAGTATTCAGCTGTGCTATCAATCCATCCTGCTTGAGGATCACTCAAGATTTGCTGAATTTCAGCAAATTAAACTTTTTTTTTAAAGCTAAAAGTGTAATGAAATATACCAAAAAGCCCTCATCAAGCAATCTATAATATACTAGAAAAATTATTTCTTATCTTTTGTATTTTATATTTTGACAGCACAGAAAGGGTCACTAAAATTACTCTGTTTATAATTGTCATTCCATTGTAAATAATTCTACTCCTAATTTGGGCTAAATGTGATATTATCCCTGACATACAGTATTCTTACTCTAATTTTGTTGCTTTTGTTGATAAATTTCTTATCCTAAAGATTTAAAATACACTTTTTATTTGGCATTCAAACAAAATAAATGGATGACAGAACTCCAAATGCCTTCTACAATTGAGAGCTTAAAAAAAAAAAAGGAAACAAAACTCAAAACTGAACAAATGTTATCCAGAGAGGAAAAACAAATAATTAAATGATAAGGCATAAAGGAAAGCATTAATGAGACAAAGCATCCATGAAAAGACCTAAAAAGCAAAAGTGAGTTTCAAACTGCTTCCAAGCCATAAATCTGCATGACAAAGGAACACACTTTCATACACAACGGTAAAGCAAAACAGGAGAAGTGCAAAGATTTATTAGTTCCTTTTGAGCACAGAAGTATTTCTTATAATGAAACCAACTCACAGGGCTCTGCTACATGCATATATTTCAGTAACAACAGTAAATGCTTTGAAATAATGCTTCCCCTAATCACATTTGTTCTGACCTGCTGATACTGTGACTTTGGGAAACCAGATAGAGCAAAACCACACACAGACTTTTCTTGCCATCAATTAACAACAATAAAACAAAAAAAGTAGAAAGTTCCAGAATAAACAACAGAAGTTCACCAACTGGTGCTGACAAAAACATACTGTAAATATTAGTCAAATACTGTAGTCAATCTGGATTAATACAATAAAGGTTTACTGAAACCAGCTGTAATACCATCACTTCTTTCTGCTCCAAGACATCGAGATCAGACTGTGAGATCCCCAAGCAGGAAAATGTGGCTTCTGAGCAGCTTTAAACAACTACCAAATCTCGCCTGTTACAGGCAAGTTTGAGCTGTGTTATTCTAAACAAGAAATTCCATGAAACCTTCTGCAGAAATACCAATTACTTTAGACCAGAGGCTTTTTACAAACAAGATACACTATCGCCTTCCTACATACACAACCACTTTGAAACCATTACTTTAACAAAAAACTGACTGCTGTGAGGTTCAGTTATAAAAAATATTATTTGGTTTGGATTTTTAAATAAATTCAATAATATTTCAATAATAAAATTACTAATTGTGCCCCAGTAGTAAGAGAAGCAACCTCTACCTTTGTTATTTTTGGCAGGCTTTTCAAGGCAAAGGAATGAGTCAGCTTTTTCCTGTAGCTTGTGTTGTACTTGCTGGCTTTTTCCCAGCTTTGCAAGTCTCGAAAGTATTTCCAAGTGCTAGACGTGAAGTTACACCCACAAAGTTTACACAGAATGCCAACATTTGTCCCCATCGTGGTTAAAATTTAACCAAAAACTGTAATTGAACTACAATGAAATGTCTTCTATGCATTCTGCTTTATTTCAGCCTGCTTTCTTTACAACAAATATACTTCATGAAAAGCTGCAAAACAATAGAATTGCTAATAAAGCAAAAAATTAACATTTCATCAAAAAATGCCACATGAATACATTCATACAGATGATTCACTTCATCAGCAAGAGAGCACGCGTTGAAATAGTTCACAATTAACACTCTAGATGTGGTTTCCCCATTTCTCCCTACTTCTTTGGTGGCTTCAGCAAATTTTTTCCTGTCACTCCTTCAACATGCCTAAATGCACTAGGAAGCCTTTCAACAGTTAAGATATACTTCTATAATTCTGAGAGAGAAAAAACCCTACATTTTGCACAGTTCCTTAATTTTATATTGTCACTGTCTAATTCCTCAAACAAAGTGCAATCTCAATAATAAATCCATAACTCAATGTATTTTCCTGGCATAATGAAAGTAAAGAACATGTCCAGATTTATAAGAAGCTAAGGGATCTGCACCTACCTGAGCTGAGACTCTATATCAGCAGCAATAAAGGAAAATAAGCTACTCTGAATTACCCACTCAAATTTCATTCATCTAGAAAGGAAGAGTAGACCATGAGGTGTCTGCCACTTTGACACACATACATGTACCTTGGTTTTAGTCATTATGTCACAACTTTGACCCTAACACTGCTTCACCTTCTAACTTAACAGAAAGGAATGCTTCTGCTTAAAATCAAAACATATTTTTTTACTCCTTAAAACATTAAACTAGACAGCAGGAAAGTCAGATAAATCAAAGGTTATGCTTGAAAAAATACCTGTGTACTGAACCCACATTTCTACCCCCTCCTGATTATTTTATGTAAATTTGAAAGGCAACACTAAAATGCACAGGTTGGGGATAGTTACTTCACAACAGTCACAGCATTGGCACAGATGCTGGTTCTTCAATAATTTACTTAGATTTTTCCTACTCACACAGTCCCAGCATGATTCAATGACAGACTAAACACTTGTCAAACACATGTTTATAAGATGTGTGCAATTTTCAGTTCAACTACTCAGAGTAATAAACTACAGATACCTCACCCCTGCCACTTCGCTATTAATATATTCTAGAAATTTGTTCTTAAATTTGAATGTTGCAGGACAAATTAATGCTAAGCAATCTTCGTAGAAACTACCAATACAGAGGTAGCAGCCTCTGAAAACAAGTATTTGTAAAACCTAAGGCAGGTGGGTGATGCATATGTGGAGCTACAACAATACTACCAAGCACTACTGGGATTTCAGGTGCTGCCTTTTTTTTATTTGCAGAACACAAAACTCTCTATTACAAGAAATAAGAGTCTTTTGCTAAGAACAGAAGTCTAATTTTATTAGTCCTGTTGCTTGTTTGATCACTATGCAAGAAAAACTTAAATAAAGGAGCTCATTTTATAAGTAACTAAATTCCATCTTTTATTTGAAAAGGAGAAACAGATCTTACTTTTTACTTATTGACTGCAAAGTTTTACCTAAAAATCTTCTCCAACTCACTTTTTGACCAGAATGAGAATTAAAATTTCATATGTATCATCACAGCAAAAAAATCCAGCCATAAAACACAATCTCAATCTCTTTGTTATCCTTCCATGAATAAAGTAAGTTTTTTCCCATTAGAAAAATTACAGTCCATAGTTATGAAACAAAATAAACTATTTTACATTAACATAATCTCCTTCATGTCTAGAAAACTATCTACTCTATTGCAAGTTAAGTACTATATTTGCTAAAACTGTGAAGGGGTAAAAGATACAGATTTCTTCATAGAGGCTGAAGAATTATTCCAGTTTAATAGGAACCAAAGGGTTATACCAGGTTTACCCTATGGGAAAGTTATACACCTTCTTTCAATCATCAGTGTGATGAATTCTGATGAATCAAAACTAATAAAGCATATATGAAACAGCACTAAAGAAAACACATTTAAAGTCGTGATTCTACTGTTTCAAACAGTCTTCAATCAAACTGTTTTATACAGGACACAACAGGATCAGCTGCAATCTCTGCTCTGCTCTGGTCAAAGTCACATGAAATGACTGTCACAATGGCAACATATTGAACACTTCCGTGCATCTCTTGAAGTATCAACTACTGCTGTCATTAAAAGTCTCAGAAATCAGCAGTTTGGTTTTGGTAAGATCACAAAGACTGGGCTACCTTGCTGCTAGCAGAGGTAATCTTCCTTCCTTGAAGCACTTCACTGAGCTGACAAAGCAGCACACTTGTTTTGCATTCTGCAAGTAAAGAATTTTAATCTCCTCACATGTATTAATGGTGGTTTTTAGGGGTTTGTTTTTTTAATAGATGAATGTGCACACCATGGAAAGCCATACTGTGATTACGACTCCCTACAGATCTGCATATTTCATATAGTCTTCGATGCACAAAATACATGAAAAGGAAACATTTGTTTTACCTGAGATTAAGGCATTTGAAAGTTAACAAATACAATTAATTTAATACTCATGTTGTTTTTAAGAATTAGCTAGTCATCTTTGCTACCACCCAGCTGGGTAAAATATACAGCATGCATCTGAGCTTACTCAAAGACACAGAAATGTCCCTTTGGAAACTGCAAAAAGCTGGAAATACAGAGAATGAGAAACACAACAATTTTTGCAAGTAGGGATCCCTAAGTTAACAAAAAATATATAGAAGACTTCCAAAAGGGATTTCTACAGTCCTTTGTGAAAGAAAAGTCCACATACAACTGTGTTCTACCAGGAGAGATTAAGGCTGCAGTTGGATGCACAAGAAACCTGCAACTCCTGTATTTCCTGGAGAACAGGCACCCTGCCCACGGGACACCTCCACCAGTGGGGTGCCCATCCACCAACACAGACTCAGACCTACCTAACTCAGACCTTCCTTCTCCCTTTGCTCTGCTGGCAGCAGGGTTGTGAATGCTGTACAGGCAACTCACTGCTGTAACAGGGGCCATAAACTAACTGAGCTGACAATAACATGTTCCACAGGACACCAAGATCCACAAGAGAACACATGTCCTAAAAGAAGACTTTAAAAGCTCCTTAAAAAAAAATTGGGATACAAACCTCTGCTTCCCACAGGCAGATGTGACTGTTTATTTGGCCACAGGGAGAATGTTATCAAAGCACAGACAAGCCTGTGTTCCTCACAGGGAAAATCCCTCAGATCTAGTCTTAATGAGAGGAATAAACCCTGAACTTCTCACTAGAACACAATACAAGGTAAAATGTGATGAACATGATCACCATGATGTGAAGTCCTGGTTCCCAGCCACTGAAACACAGCCTGCTTGCAAGGAAACAAGAGAGCTGCTAAACATATGACAACACTGTCTCACATTTAAGGAAAAGAAATGGCCGTGTGCCAAACTTAAATTAATCACCTAGTTTCTGGAGGCAGGCTAATTCCAATCAATAAAAAAATCATACAGAGAGATACCACATCAAAGCTGCAGCAGGGCAAACCAGAGAGAAAAAGGAGACAGAAGACATCGTCAGTGTATTGGTTTTACCAACTTGGACTGAAATTTGCTACATGTTGTAAACAGAATTAAGGTAATGGTTAGAAAGCAGTAAGAGATACAAATAACAGATTGTTGATAACTGTCAAGACCCAATGACCCATTTTTTGCTAGGAATCCCACCTAAATGGGCACCTCCAAGAGAAATAAAAAAGAAAAATTGCCATGTCCTACCTCATTTTACTCAGTTCAATTTTTTTTGTTGTTTTTTGTTTGTTACTTTTTCCAAAAGACATTACAAAGAAGAAAATATATACAAAATTAGTACTTACAGTAAAAAAAAATCTTGTCTGACCAATAGGAACTATTCTTCAAGAAGTTTACAAGCAAGATGCAGAAAGCCCTCATACACTGTGTAAGTTATCCATTCAAAATTAAAAACTATAGTTGAGAGCTGAAGCTTTATTTAAAAATGTATTCCAAATATATAATTTCTTTTTCAAAGGTACAGAATTGCCTTTTGTCAACTGATTCTTGAACCAGAGTATGACAGGAACTGCAAGTCATCACATCTCCAGGTGCACTAAGCTGGTGGTTTCACTGAAGTTATACTGTGCTTTGATCCCCTACCAGAATACAGAACAACCAAGCCAAGTACAGCAGGAAGGCACAAAGGTCATTTTGAAAATAAAAAACGGATTTTTTTTTATACATATCATCATTATACACACATTTACAAATGAAGTGAACATGGGATAACAAACACCCCTCTCCTCTGTTATTTTGATGATGAACTTTATTTTCTTCTTAAAGCAATGTTAAACGGTACCTACATTACAATGTCTATTGGAAAAGACATGAAATAAAAATAATTTTAAACCAGTGATCAGGAGTAACAATAGAAATGGTCACCTTGGAAAAAGTAGAAAATTAAGTGTGGTGAATACTTGCTTTTCATTCAAAAATCCTGTTCTGATTACCAGTACAGAATATGAAGTCATGCTACATATGAAGGACTTGAGTTTTTCATTAAATCTGTGAAAGGTAGAGCAGACCAAATCTCATGCACAGATGCAAGCACTGGATTTCAGGACAGCAAAGAGATATCATCTGTGAGATAACCTCACAGATGGTCCACACTACATGAGGTCACGCAGACGCACTAACGGGTCATTTCCTTTAAATATGTACCATCATCATTGCAACAGACACATGGGTGGTATTTTCCACACTTTTATTTTATTGTTTTTTACACAAAGTTTAAGATATACTTATACCATAATTTTTACCTTCACATGCGAAAACAGAAGATCGGAGTTTAAATGGGCAAGCTGTGAAACCATCAGACTTTACAACGGACAGAAATTCCTAACTTCTGCTTTCTCAGACGTTAAAAATTACTGCAAATTAATAGAGCTGAAAGAAATGACACTCAGGAAATAACATATCGGCAACCCTGTAAGCTTAAGAGAGTTGGATCCATTTACAGCAGAACAGTTTCATAAAGATGAATGCTTGAAGAAATCATTATATTATCTATGTTGATCTTCTGTATCTCACAGAACATCTGAAACATTTCGTTGCCTGACCTATAATAAGCCCTGTAATTAGGCTACAGTGTTCTAACACAGAAAAACCCTAAGCTGCTCTATATGCAGCAGACCACCACAAAGGCCAAGTCACATGCAACAAAGGGGAACTAATTATTGGCAAAATTAGACTTCATGATCCCACCAAGCAATTCATACACTGTTACCACATATGAATTCCTCTGCAACACTCTTACAGTCTATTTGATTTTAAGCACTTAAACAACGCCAAGCAACCAAACATTTTATGAAATACGGTTTGCTATACTGCTTCAAACAGCTACAAACATGATTTGAACACTATAAAACAAATACAACAACGAGACATTTAAATCCAGTTTATTTAGTACCAAGTTGAAGATAAATTAATGGCAACTTATCCTGTCTGAGAGTATCCCGCATAGAGGAATACAGGTGAAGACTTCCAATTGGGGGTGAGTAATCTTTAAAAGTTCAAAAATAGGAAGCTGATGTTTCAGTTCTAAGCCAAAAAGAAAATGGAACTCTGATTCTTAATTAAAAAAAAAAAAAAAAAAAGTGGCTACTAGAAAAACTAAACCAAGAAAGGAGTTCCTTACACTTAACCCAGGTTTAGCTTTGCTTAAGGGTAAAACAAAAACAAAAAGATACCAAACACAGTAACACTCAAATAATAGTAAAGACACTGGTGACATTTTAAACCTTAATACTAAAATCTAGCAAGACCAGGGGGCAAAAAAGTATGGATAAAATAAGCAGCAGGAATATAGCTTCAATGCAAACAAATTAATCCTTAGAAAAGCTTACACAAACACGTAATACTTGTAGCACAACATAAGAAACTTGTTTTGTGAACTTTATAACCTCTGCTCTCTCTCTGCATTCTGATGTACTTCTCTGTCAGCCCATGTCAGTACTACTTCCCTGTTTCTGTTTGGGATCCTTCTGCTTTCCAACTCCCCAGGACTGCTTGCTCTTGGTTGTTTTGGCTGAAGTCCCAGAGAAATAACAATGCCCTTGAGCTGAGTGTCAAAGAGTTCAAGAAGCAACAGGTGCCCAAGGGATTCTTCAACCTGGGTCCCCTGCACAGCTTCTGATAGTGCATGGCTTTTTTCCCCAAACAGGAAAATGGAATTGAGATATAGACAGCCTGAATGAAAAGCAAGCAAGCAATCTGTTCAAGATAAGAACTTCCTTAACTTATGTTTTTGGGTTTTCCCCCTATTGCTGCAAGAGTGCCCCTGAACTTTGGTTGACAAGATCCTAATGGGATTTGCTCAGCTTTCTACTTCTTACTATCCTGGATCTCTCACAGAAGATTTCCTGATCAAACACTGAGCTCTGATTTTACTTCCAACATCATGGAAGTAAAGGAATCCATGTTTAAAAGCCTCTGAATCAGATGCACAAACAAAGTGAAATTAGAGATGACAGAGATGATGTTCTTCCTATTTACCTACTGAGAGCCAAAGGATGATGGAGGACCCACCCCCCCAAAATCATCACTACTTCACTACTTTCTTCATAATCCGTGAACCAAGTCCTACAAGTTTTGTTTTCCTTACAAATAAAAACAAAATGTTTTGTTCTGAATTGAATGACATATTTAGTACCAAAAAAAAAAAAAAAAGGATTTTTTTTAATTTTCCATCTCAGCTAAAAAACTCCAAGACCTTTTGGCTGAATTAAAATAAAGCCTTCTCTCCTCCCCAGTTTCTTGGCACTGCATCTGTACTTGACTGCTGTATCAAAGGTATAAAAATCCCTAACATATACACACAAAAAACTGCCACCACATATGGATCACACATTTTTCATTCTAAAACAAAAAATGCTACATTTCTCATAGGTCCTGAGCCTTTCTTCAAGTACTTTTGAAGTGCTAAAATCCCTTGCCTAACAGAGATGTTTGATTCTCTCAAGCCAGCACTCCTTTTCTTCTTACAATCACATTTCTTTTATCTTCTCTTTCTTCACTCTTCTGCTTCTGTCTCCCTGTTAGATTGGCATGATTTGGATTTCACTCCCTTTTTCACAAGAAAGCTGCTTTTAACAAAAAGAAGCCAGTGTCCTACTACTGACAGACCCTTAGGGCATCTTCTTCACTTACACTCTCTCCCATATTGGTTTTTTTTCCACAACTTACCATTTCCTTTTCATAGACACCCTTCTCATTCATCTTCTGTTTCGTTTCCATATTTATGTACTTTCCTCAAGTAGCTCTTGCATCCCTAATTTTTCATCCTTTCTCATTTTCCCTATGCCTTTTTTAAGCTGGCACTTTTGGGTCATTACTTCTTTTCCCATTGTATTCTACTTTAGATCATTTAGTAATCACTAATAAAATTCAGTATTTAAAGGTATTCTCATAGCCATTGTCATAGCTTTAGATATTTCACTCTCCTTTCTGCTCATTCTGGAGTCTCTGAAGAGACTTTTTTGTTCTGATCATTTTTCATTGCCGTTCTCTCATTCAACCCAACCTGTGAGCATTTATTGTAAAGGAGACAATTTATAAATCCCCCAAAACCATATCCAGCTGACTTAATGTATTGTACTGGGAACTTCACAACCCAAACAGAATGCATAAGGCTATTCCTTGCCTTCCAGTAAACATTTTAGTTTTCAAACCAGCTCATGCTACAACAAACTGCTATGACAAAAGATGTTTTAACTCTACCACTCTGTCAACACACACTTGGGTTTTTCTGGCTGAAGCCACTGATGACAGGCACTCCCCTTTTGCTCACTGGTGTCTCACTCTTGGTTATACCATGATATGTTGCAAAATAAAGACTGTATTCATTTTAACACATAGGTTCAAGTGTTGTGAGTACATACTGGTTTTTTTACAATAGGTTACAATACTATATGTCATTTCAATCATTTTGCCTTAAAAGAAACACAATATTCATTCTAACAAACTCAATTTAAAACCCCGCCCTAACCTCTGTGATACTTAGTTTGAAATTAATAAAATAAGGAACATTCCAAAAAATATGCTGGAAATACACTGTGGCAGACAGTTGACACTGTCACCATAGCCTATTTTGGAAAATCTAGTATTTTTTAATGATAACTTTCTGATAATTTGGACTGGTCTAAAGTTCATTTGGGAAAGAAAAAAAAAAAGAAAAATAAAAAGGATTAAATCATATTTGAAGGAAGATCACTTGCTTTTTAATTAAGTTTGTTCTTTTTTACACTTTTAAATCTTAATAAAATTAGTAGTTTCTTTATTTACTAATCCTATGCAGAGTCTTAAAATATCTAAGACTATTTTGCCTGGGTTTATTGGTTTCCTCCTATTTCTCTGCACATTGAACCTTGTTACAAAATAGATGACAGCTTTTTTAGGATGTTTGTTGTTTTTCTGTTTGTGTTTAATGGTGTCTGGATAGTACCAAATCTAAATAAGTTATGGCTTTAATAATCTGACTCAATTCTGCATATCCACTAACAATAGAAGAGCCATGATCTTATTTTTAAACTAAAAGCACATGAAAAATTGAAGAAGTTGTTTCACCTTCCATTTCTTACAAAGGCACCTAAATCCTCAATATCCCATGTGTGTATACATAAGAAGTCTTCTAAGAATGGTACCCTTAATAATACTTCTTAAAAAATGATACCTTTGAAAGGATACTAAACACAATATGAAACATGGATTTAGAGGACAAGAAAGAAATCAAAACAGCCTGAAGACAACCAGAGCAGACCAGGGTAGAGAGATCAGGGTGTACAACCCAGTATAATGTTTATTTAGTGATGGGGCTTTAACAGACCAGAAACAGTCTGCACACAACAACCTGCTTGCCCCAGCCATAAAAGACACACCCAAATTTGAAATAAAGCTACCAGCTGTCTCAGCAGGATGGTATGTCACTGTTACGTGGGGTTGATCTATGAAGTCATTTTCTTAGAATACTTACCACTAAATCCCAGTTATTTTGTTCAAGCAACGTTATAGCTTCATCAATATTTTCAATACCAGTACAGGCCTAAAAATGAAAAGAAGCAGTAAACAAAATTAAAAGCATTGATCAAAATCAGAGTATTAACACTTTTAATTAATTTCAGCAGAATGACAGGAAAGGTATAGGTCTTTCATTTTTGTTAGGAGAGGGTAATGCAGAAATCAGGATTTCAAGTTTTAAACATCAAACATTTGGACGTAATTTCCTGTTCCACCAGAGGATTCTTGTGTAACCTTGAGCAAGCCACCCAGGGAAGCAAGACAAAGTAGTTACTTGTAAAATTAGGACAACAGTGCTGTCCCATAAAGGTGGGACATTCAAAACTGTGAAGCACTACTTTAAAAGGGAGCACAAAAAAACTTAATACTTTAAAATGATGTTTAAAATAGCTGAAGTATTTTGTCTAAAGCCAGAAACACATTATATAAACCCTACTGCCTCTACCACCATCTTATACCCCTACTCACTCTTGAGTATTACTCAGTGCAATGTAAGAGGAAAAGATGGTGGCAATTATGAATTTCTAATGATCAAAGTGATCAACCTACTATTGCATGTACAAATGAGCACCCCTTGTGAAACTATTTAAAAGTAAGACCATATAATGAAATATTTACAATGTTCTCATTTCAAACAAAACGCTTGCATATTGTTCTAACCCTATACTCTAGTTCAAGAAATCTAATACAACAGCATTTTTAGGTAATGTTAACACCCCACTAAACTATATTGTAAATTGAGCTTAATTCCAAATATAAGAGCACCTCTACTCAGCAAAAACTGTGATGTAGCATCCTGCTGCCTTTTTTTGATACCCATACCCTTTCAACTATTCACTTCAGCAGCCAGAGCATCACTGTTCATTCTGCCACATATTTGCTACCATTCACATTGAAGGATATCTGATGTATTTCACCAGAAGAGAAAAAAGGAAATATTTTTTTCCTGGAATTTATCTTGCATCCTAACCAAAGCTGTGCTCTGTATTCAAGAACGCGAGAGGAGTTCAGAGTTTTACAAGATCTGAAACATGATCGTGCTTCTTCTGCTCTACCACAGAGTTACATAAAACATTTATATAAAACTGATAAAAAACAAAACAAAACAAACCTTTTAACAGTAATAATACAAAGCTAGATAGCAGCAGTAAACAGATCAGTTTTCCTGATTCCAAAGACATATAGTCCTGTTTCCCCTTTATGTGATAAGAGAAGAAGGAGGCCAGACACTTTTTCTCCTCCCAAGACATAAAAAGCCACCAGGTTATATATTTCCCATGCTCTGACTGTTCTCCCAGTTTCCAACAATGAAGACATAAAAAGAAGAAATCACAGAGAAATTCAATTCTCTCTTCCCGAATTCCACACTGACAAAACACCACGTGCGGTATGTCAACACAAAGTGGACCACAAGGACCACAGGATGAAATCAGGGACAATTTTGCCTGCAGAAGGGAGGCAGCAGTTTCTATTGACACCCAATGCTCTCGTGGCCAGATTGATTCTCTCTGTAACAAGACAAAATTTCTTCCATTGCTCACATCATGTTAATAGTGAATCTCACCCACTTTGCATTGGGAGTGCTAAAAAAAACCATTTTGCTCTTCCAAAGCATAATTTTTCCTTTTTTTCCATTACTTCTTGCAGTTACTTCTGAAGTTAAAAATGAGACAACATTTCAACACATTACCTTGCAAATCTTTATATATTTATAGCCATTTATAACAGGTAAGCTCAAGGAATGCAGGGCTTGAGCTTGTCATTCTGAAATCACAGGAGGGCTCACACTACCAACAACCTGCCACTAAAACTGAGGTTGATGTCTCTGCCACAAAGTAGTCTTTGAAAAAAAAAGTTTTGCAGAAGTGAGAGCCTGAGATTCTGTTTACATTAAGTACACTTAATCTGGTCATCACAGAAATCAAGAGTTCCTATTTCTCATTTATCAGCCTTGCAAAATCTGCATGACCTTTTGAAGAACTACACCATGTTCCAATCTGCAAGAAGTACTTGACCAACAATGTGTTGTTCTCAACCCCGGGCTGTGTAGATGAAGTTGAGGACGTGGTACCCAGAATTCAGAGCTCAAATACTGGTTTTAGTTGCCCCTTCTTTATATCAGCCCTACTGCTCAGCTGACTTTCAACTGTCCATATGCCCACTCTTAGCCCATACTAACTGCAAATCAATTCAGCTCACTTTAGCATACTTTTATTTTGAGAAAAACTAAAGAAAATTAGCTTACCCTTCTGCCAGAGTACACGGTGAAAGGAGTTAACTCATCACAGTAAAGGCAGAGTAATTAAACAACTAATTCACTTGTGTGCCTCTATCCTTCCTAAATCATCTTGTTGATGATTTACAATATAAAACAGAAGCCTGCTCTTGCTCTCTTAGCGATGCAGAATCACTGGGTAACAAGAATAGACAGGTGTAAACACAAACTGAAAACAAAAATCATCCGAATTCTTAATACCTGAGACAAGCAGTTTTGGTTAAAATCTTTGCATCATTTTTACAATCCCCTCTAACATTTGATTTTGAGGAGTTCTTAAACTAAGATTTCGCCTTCCAGATGGACCATTTTTGCTAGTTGTCAATAAAACAGAAAACAAACATTTCTGAATTATAACAGTGAAAAAAATGAGTGCTACTTATCAACGTAACCACAAAACAGACATTCCAAGATCTTCCTCAACACCCTGTTAATGTTACAGCTGCAGCAGAGTCTTTAGAATCTTATTATTTCAATATTTCAACATTCAGACACTACACACTACAACATACAAATCCCTGTATCAAGTCATAAGCCATCAGTATGACCAAAAACTCCCATCAACCAAAAATTGAAGTTGCTTCCTTTTAACTGCATCATGTCATGCAAGATAAATGAAAATCATTTGGTTTGCGTGTCTTTGATTTTCCCTATGAAATTAAGCACACAAGACAGGCAGTCCCTCACTGGCAAGTGTGACATGATGTCAAAGACTCTGCAGTGACAGGTTAGTCCCAGAGCAACCTGTCCTGCTTCTGCCTTTGTTTTCTTTAGGGAAACACACCCAGGAAACCAACAGGTTCTGTGAGCAATGGAATTAAAAAAGTCTGGTTCTTCCTGAGACTGTCTCTCATCCCTCATTGCAAGGGCTGATTTTAGCTTTTCCTATGGCTGGAATATTTATAAGAGCTTCTCTTAATGGACTCTTTCCATGTCACCTGGATGTATTTTCATTAGATTTGAAATCATTTCATTGGTACAAGTCCAGGGGACACCTGGCACCTTAAGGCTATATGCCTTACTTATCCAGGAAGGCAGACTAAAAGAGAGGGTTTAATTATTTACAAGACAAAGATTTTTTTTCCTCATGTTTATGCCTTTCATTCTATCCAAGCAAGAAACAAACAAACAAAAATTTAATAGGAATAAAAGACGTTAAATATGTGCAGACAGAAGGGGAAAAAAGACCTTCAAAAATATATCAAAGTAGATGAGCTCTAAATATACAAAAATATATCTTTGTTATTAAGCAAGTAAAGTGATACTAGCTGTGGGGAATTGTTTTTGATTCACACATTTTATTCAGTTTTATTTTTCTGAGAGACCTACCTAATAAAAGGCGTTCAGTATTTTAAAAGAAAATTCCTGCCTGAATACAACTAACTCTTTATTCAATCAACAACCAGCACATCCTCTAAGTCATCAAACTGAAAGAAGCAAACCACCTCAGAAAAGGTAAAACCTTTAAGGCTCACTGATTTGTAAACCTTTGTACATCAGAAAGAAAACAAAGAAATTTTCTTGGAGGACAAAGGAAAAGACAGAAGGTCCTCCTCCTCCTTCTCTCCTCCTTCTCTCTGCATTTCTTCTAAATCTAGAATAGCATTTTCACCATTCACAGCTCCAGCTCCAGAGACTCTTGCAGTCACTTCAGTGCTTTTCCAGACCACATAAGAGGAAAATGAATGTGAAAATGAGAAAACTATTTTTTTTGCACTGAATACATAAAATCAGATTCTGAAGACAAAGTTATTGCATGTTAAAACAATTTTCTTAGCATCCTGCTTTTTCCAGGCCAGGTAAGTGTTTCCATCAGGCAGACTGGGAATTGTACATAACACAACTTCAAAGTGCTTCTCCACATTTTTTTCCAGGTAGCTTCACATCACCTTAGTAATGGAGACCCTAGCCTTGGAAAGTTTCACAGATAACCATTAGTGGTCCTAGTTAACTGGCACAGTAACCTTAATCACTGTTATATAAAAGAAGCAAAGTAGTCACTGAGGAAACAATTCAGTAGGAGAAAAGTTGGAGGGCAGGCAGACTTCCAGGCATTTGAGACAAACCCAGGAGCCGCTTCCAGAAAGCCACAATGCAGGATGACAGACTTGCTCTTCTAAATGCCTTGCAGTGTGGTCTGACCCCAGCAGCCGTAACAGCTGGATCTGGGCTTTGGGACCCTCTGTGACCCCCCACCTCAACAGCACAGGCTTCAGCCTACCTCCACATCCCAGGGAAGCAGCTGCCTTCCCCATCTGGCAGCAGCTGCTCCTCCAGCACCTGCTGCAGGGATCCAGGCAGTTGTTCCACAGCGGAGCTGGAAGGGACAACTGCTGCTCCCAACACAGAGAGCTAGGCTGTTACTGCTGCACCAGCCGCCAGAGCAACAAGCAGCTGTTGCTGACTCAAAGACAGAGTCAGGGTACTGTTGCCCTCGCAGACAGTGGGTGGCAGTTGTTGCACAGAAGCTGGAAGCAAATGGTATTTGGCAGCAAGGCAGAATCTGTCTCACCTGTGGCATTATTCCCCTTCTCGCCGAGACAAAATGCAGCAGTCAAAAGTATCTAGAAGGCCACATTTGGCCAGTAGCTGGATATGGAGGACTTAGACGTCTGTCTCCCTCAACATTCCTGTTGAACAATTCCCTATTTCCTCTGGCTACCAACAGTAGCTATATTTTCTCCAAAAAGGGTCCGACTCAAAGCTAACCCAAACTAGGCCTAGAACATTTCACACAACAGGTTCAGGCCCATTAAAATCAGGCAGACAGATGGCTGTGAATTACAAAGTGCACCACTCTCTCCTGTAACAGTCAGATGAAAAAAAAAACCTCACTTTGTGCCTAACTAACCTCCCCATACACTCTGCAGGTAAGATCCTCAGCTGCAGCCTCCTGCAGCAATTTAGGGCAGATGCAAATACAGGTACCATGCTCAGTCCGCAGAACCAAAAGGATAAAATTGGAGTCAGAGCTTTTGGTACCCAGAACAGCAACAAATTTAGACAACTGATCTCCAGGGTAGAGTCACAGCACTTGTCAACTACAGACTTTTTCCCCCCTCTCACTAATATCACATCCATCTGTCTCAAAATAAGACTAAGCTACTGTGATTCAATCTGCTGCCTGGTCCTCAGACATCAAAACAGCTAATACAGACTCTCCAGTGCTAGGTGAACCAGGAGAAAAGAGCTTTCAGCATTTTGTTGCAACTTTAGCTCTGTCTCCATCATTTCAATATTTACACAAAGTTACAGTGCCCAAAGAAACAACTACATTAAGGCTTCAAAAGATTCAACAGGTCAGACGACCTAGGAAGAATAGTAGATCTACTAGAATAGTAGATCGCCTACAAAAACCCAGGAAGTTGGCATTAATACACCTCCATCCACTGCAACTGCACAGACAGCATCCTAGGAAGTGCTTACTTTTGAAAGCACCAAATAAATTTATATCACTAGATACAGCACACAACTACAGTTAACTCTATTCCACAAGGATACATGAGATTTAAAGAGAAATCAGAAATGCTGGCAAAGAACACATATTGTTAAAAATCAATTCACTATCCCTTCAGTAACTTACTCTCACAAGATAAGAGAACCTAGGAGCATGGAAAACCCTTCCTGAGTCCAGGCCACAAACCTGCTCAAAAGGATGGCTCAGTTTCCCAAGTCAATAAAACAACAAACCACTCAGAGCTGTTCTCTGCATATGAGATATAGCAAAAGATATTGCTTATTTCCTTCCATACTTCCCCTGCAATATAAGTAAAATTTACCTTGCTGTTTTATTCACCTCTTCAATTCAAACCAGATAGATCAGTTCACAGACACACTTCAACTCTCTTACAGGTTTTGCCTATTTCCAAAAACAGAGAGCCTACAGCCTCTCCTGGGGAGTTTGTTCCAGTGCTTCCCCCCTTAACTGGGAAATTTTTTCCCATATATTTAATTATAATTTCCCGTGCTGTAACCTATATTCGCTGCCTCTCACTCTCAGACTGTGCAACTCCAAGAGAAATTTGATTCTGTATTGTCTGCTATCACCCACTGTACAGCTGAGACAGCAACTAGATCCTCCCTTAGCTTTCTCTTCCAGGCTACACAAACACAGCTCCCTTAACCTCACCTTTCAAACAAAACATGCTCCAGCCTCCTCCCCTCCTCGGTAACCCTTCACTGGACTCGCTCTACTTTCTCAGTGGAGGGACTGATATTGGACATGGTACTCCTGGTAGTAGTGGTGTCACCAGTACAGGGTGAAAGACTGGCCTCCCTCCATCTCCTGGCATAGTAGTGCAGCCCCCTATATGGCTAGTACTTCTAGAAGAATCCTTAATTCCCTTTCTAAGAATTCCTAACCTAAGTCAGGTTTCTGGAGGTAGGGCTTTTAAACAACCTAGCCCCAAGTTTACTGTTTCTACAGTCAAACACAGTACCTTGCTTCCTTTCCCCATCCATTATCAGAATGGCTGGGGATAATAATTATAAGGCTATAAAGCACCAAGGGCAGCCACAGATTGTATCCACTCAAACCCAGAAATATTTAAAACACTAATTCACCTATGACATATTAGTAAGTCAGAAAATTTTCTTTAAATTCACACATACACTGTTGCAATGGCAGTTACTTCAAAGCAACTGAAACAAAGCATAACACTTGCTCCTCCAAAACAGGTAAAGTTAAACCAATATGCTCAGCCAAGCAAGTAAAGGTTTTAGTACCCCAATATCAAATTTAGGATCCATATATAACTCCCTTCTGGGCTATCAAGAGATGAAGCACATTCAGACACTCACAAATGATATTTTTTTGGTACCTCAGCTCTTCTCATCTCAGAGTTCCACCTGTCTCAGGACCACCTCCACAGACTGCAACACCAGCTACACACATATGCTTCTGTGGCATCTCTGCTCATTCTAACCTTTCAACAACTTACTGATATATCAAGACTATTCTTATTATGAATCATCCACAGTTATTAAATTAACTCTTACTTCTTTCTGTTTCAGACAAACACTTAAAAAAAACAACATCCAGGCATATCGACCAAGACACAGACTGAAAGGTCACCTACTGTAAGCTTCTAAATGAAGAGATAAGAATGTTTCTCTGTTTTTACATAACTCAGAAGACCATCTGGTAAAAATTAAGCAGATTCGCCAGCTGTTCGTTTAGCAAAAACAAACTAATACACTTACCAGTATCAGAAATCAAGAAAGGGTTTTAGGTAAATATGCCAGGATAAAGTTTGCCCAATGCACTTTAACTCCCACACCCAACTATTTACAAGCTTCATCATTCTACTGTTTGAGCACCCCCTTAAGCAAAACTCTGAAGTAAGGAAGCATTAGTCTCCTTCTGCAGGAAGAAGGGGAGGGAGAAGAAAAAGCTGTATTTCTGAAGGTCACAGAAGACATTTCAACCTATAGCCACCAAGCAGACAGCAGTGAACTTTGCCCATGCTCCGAGATGAGTGCAAGCCTTCTGAACAAAGCAAGCAGGGGACAAAGTCTGAACTGGCAGCATGAAGCTCTAACCACTTCTCAGCAGACCCAGCTAATTCGGCACCACACTAACCACTTTCAAACAGTTTCCAGCAGACTGTGAACACTCTCAACACTCTGGAGCAAATTCTGCTTCCAGAATACCACGAAGGCACATCCCTAGGAAGCCCATGAGCTGAGCCAAGACATGAACTCAAGCCTCCCAAGCCCCATGCTAACATTCTAGTGTTAAAGCCACATGCACTACATACAAAGGGCAGTGGTCAAACTGAATTAAAAACCAAACCAAGACAAAAGTCAGTACCATTAAGTAGTACTCTGGATTACCAAACCCATTTGTCTTTCCTGAGGACTGAAGACAGCCTTTACCCAACAAATACACAAATGTTTTAGTTAGGATTATCCCAAAGTTTCTGTGTTTGTTTAATACTTTTATTAAAGTATCTCAGTGAAGGTAAAACCCCAGGATTTCCCCAATCATAGTCATTTTGCTCTTAGAGTATCTTATACATTATCACATAAGAAAAAAAAAACTGATGGAAAACAGAAAAGAATTGCAGGGATCAAACACACTTTTGCTTAATGGGCATTTGCAGTCATCTCCTTTCTCCTCATTGTCTCAAAACAGCAGAACTTTAAAAACAACTGAAGAATAAATAAAAACCACTTTCTAGATAAGCACACAAAGAAGAGTACTGATCCACACAAAAATTATCTTAACATTCCACAAACACTTTTTTTTTGGTGAAGAACAGAACCAGAAGGAACAGACACATTCTTCAAAACCTGGAAAAGGCATTGCCATGGTTTAACCCCAACCAGCAGCCAAGCCACTCACTCACTCGCCCACCAGAGAGATCAGGGAGAAAATCAGAAGGGTAAAAGGTAGAAAACTACAGTTAGATAAAGGCAGTTTAATGTGGAAAGCAAAAGCCACACATACAAGGAAAGCAGAACTAGGAATTAATTCACTGCTTCCCACGGACAAGTGCTCAGCCATCACCAAAACATTAGTCCAAAGATCCCCCTCTTCCTCCTTCTTCTCCCCCACTTTAAATTCTGAGCATGATGTCAGATGGTCCAGAATACCCCTTTGGTCAGTTGGGGTCACCTGTCCCAGCTGTGTCCCCTCCCAGCCTGCCATGTAGCCCCAGTCTCCTCACCAGCATGGCAGTAGGAAAACCAGCAAAGGCCTTGGCTCTGCGCAAGCCCTGCTCAGCAAAAATAAAAACATCTCTATATTATCAACACTGTGTTCAGCACAAATCCAAAACACAGCCCCATACCAGCCACTGTGAAGAAAAGTAACTCCACCCCAGCCAAAACCAGCACAGGCATCCAAAAGAGGGAAACAGAAGAAC
The DNA here is from genome assembly GCF_001715985.3 of Manacus vitellinus. Taxonomy (NCBI): domain Eukaryota; kingdom Metazoa; phylum Chordata; class Aves; order Passeriformes; family Pipridae; genus Manacus; species Manacus vitellinus. Next base: position 9,526,688 of record NW_021939546.1, on the reverse strand, counting down.
ACTCAAATCCCAATCAAGCATAGGTCATACCATAATGCAAATCAACAAGTAAGTGGGGGAAAAAAAAGCAACCAAATATTTCTCTAAAGACATAAAAATTACATAAGCTTTTAAAAGCACCAGGACAAGAAAGCCTGACAGTCAGTCAGTGGGATCAAAGCAAGAAGATGGTAGAGAAGTATTCAAAGAAGGCCAGGGCCTATCAGAAAAGCTACATGAATTCTGTGCACTCATTCACTACAGAGGAACTCGGGGACCATCGCATAACACAGCTGCTCTTTACAGAAAAGACTCATCCTACAATGTCAATAAAGACATATAGAACAAACAACTAGGATCCAATGATCTCTCCAAAATTTTAAAGGAACTTAAATTCGAATTTTTCACAGCAGATTTTTCTTACAATCAGCCTTAATTGAAGGCAAAATCAACATCACAATCCCACAGTACTGACCTTAAGTTTTCGGGTGAATTTTATTGGGGTACAAAGTAGAAGAGGTTAAGATTTCTACAGTTCAGACAAATTTGACTTCTGTACCATAAGAAATAGCAGAAATTCCAATAAAGTATATAGAATAGACTTAGCATGTATATGTATAAAACATACTAGGGAGAAGTGGACACAGCTCCTATACGGCAAACTCACACATCACAAAACTACTCAGACTTCTCTGAAGAACTCAGTCAGTTGAAGAACAGAAGACTAACTCAAGCTGACATATTTCCCAAATTTTACAACAAACCCCATCATCAAGCTTTTAAAATGCTGACTTCCAGAAACTAGGATGAGGCAAATCCATTCACATTCTGCTCCTCTCAGCTCTTTCCTAAGGACCAGCCACTGCTGCAGATGAGACATTAGGTCAGCTGGGTCTTCGATCTGAGCCGATATGGCACCTTTGACATTTGCTCACACAAACAACCTGACCTTTAAAAAAAAAAATAATAGAAGTGACTCAGATTCAGTGTTCTTGTCTTTACAAATTGTTTCCTGCAATAGGCAAAACACGAAACCTATATAAAATAACCCAAGGCCTAACGTACTCTATTCTAGTTTCAAAATGTCTCGTAAGAACTTCAGCTTTAATGAATTATCTTTTGAAAGCATAACTACTCCTATGGAACAAAGACCTGCTCAACCAGTTAGACACAGAGGACCAGGAGACGACTATTTCGATAGACCAAACAACATGTACTGCATACACTGAGGCTTTGATTTCCTCCTCGAGCAGGTTCTTTTTACAATTGCACATTATCTATTCAACTCTAAAAAATGGGCTTAATTAGTAGGTATCAATCCAGCTAGTAAGCATGTCATTTCCTTTCATCCAAATGATGAGGGACGAGTAGAAAGTCAGGTACTTCCCCAAGCTTTGTATTCTGGTTCTTACATTAGTTATAAGAAAGGACTCATCTAATGGCTGCCCCACATATGCACAACTTTATTCACTGACTAGAAAAATATGAAATCCTATCAAAACCATGCTATGTAGTTCCTTAATAAACTACTACCCCCTGCTTCTAGTGTGGAAGTGTATGAAAACTAGGCTTGCAACACGGTAACTGAACTAAAAAAACTGGCCAAATATAGAGGGAAACTCTACCCTTTCAGGCTTTCCAGCTCCAATGCCATATTCTCAAGATGGCAGATTCTCAAGACCCCTTAAGACACAGCAAATGTCTCAAATTCTCACCACCTCCCACACCTCCCTCCACATAAAAATATGAACTCAGTAAGTGTGTTTACTGTAAATGATCCTTGCTTACCAAGAAATATTAGTAACATGGTATTTTCAACGTGACAAATAATTTTCACATTACCTTTCAATGAAAGTCCATTCTTTGCCTTTGGGAGTACATATAATTAATAATTTCAATAGTATCATTAGCATTGGTTGTCATGGCATTTGAAAAAGGATCCTACAGCTACCACCTCTCAATCTGTTTCAGTGACCTACTAACCCAAATACCTATATGAATGGGCTGATGGAAATGGTGACATGATTACTATGATGTGAAGAGCCTTTCCAAGGTAATTGAATGAAAAGAACAGTCTTTCTTTCTAAAGACGAATTGGTGCTCCAGTGGTAAATTATTTAGGTTCCTACAGCAGGGCTGTAATGCACACAAATCATAGGATCCTCTTTCTTCTCTATAAATGTCAGTTAGTGTTTCTAATTAACTGTCTGTCGTTATACAGGAGAAATTAGCTGGCTTTTCCATGAACAGCTATCAGTGAAAATATTCAAGTTATGATGTTTCTAAAAGGACACCACTCTTACTCCAACTTCTAATTTCTGACTCTGGAATCCTCTTCACCTTCAGTTTAAAGGCCAGAACCCACTTCACCTTCAGTTTAAAGGCCAGAGCAGTGATTAGTAAATCAAACTAGCCTTGTTCTGATAAACGTGAACTTTGGGATTACAACTGAGCCTAAACGTACCCAAAGAGATGAAACTTCAGAAACACATAAAGAATAAATTAATAGAAGTGATGGCCTTGGTAGCAGACAATGAAAATGACAATACCCAAACTAAAACACACTAAGCATGCAGCATGCCTTTATCATGTCTCCTGGCCCTAAGGCCATTAAAACCAACTGTGTTCCAAACAAAGAGGTCCAATTACCAGTTCCAAAGCTGTGTAATGCACAAAACTATAATGTGATAAAAAGCAATAAGGATTAAAAAGAATTCCAATAAAAATTAACAGGCCTCATAGGTATGAACTTCAACATCCTACAGTGTCCTAAAAAAGTCCTCTTTTTTTACACTGAAAAACTTCCCTGTTAACTATTTTAAAATTTAGCTAAGGATACAGTAACCTATATCCACTAAAACAGGTCAGGTGAAGCAGTGCTGAGCATCTGGGCAACCTGACTACAAGAAACCCAGCAGAGCCCACTTTTAACTAAAGATACGCAGTATGAAGGTATAAATAAACAAACCTGTCTATCCCAAACCCTGATTTCTAATCTCTAGAGTACTGGATTTCCCTCCAGCTACTATGGAGAGAGCTGCAAAGCTCAGTTCAGCACCCACTGCACTCTATTCTACAGAGAGGCCACACAAAAGAATGGTTTGGTATGAGCAAGATTGAGGTGTTAAGATCAGAGAGATCTGCACACAAATAAACCCAGATATTTAGGGAGACCTTCTGATGGAAATGAAGGCCTCCAAGAACTTTAAATCCTTGGAAAGTGTCCTCCAGCTCATGTTTAAACTTTGACTGAAACTCTCTTCAGCACCTCTCTTTTGTTGAGGACCTTGTTCCAAGTGTATTGCCAAACACTCCACTGAAAGTCTGCAACAAAAATCAAGAACAGTCCTCTCTGCTCCAGTGTCTTCATGACAAAACGTGCCTTTTTCTTTCAGAAATCAATATTAAGGACATCAACTTTGCTATTTGTTCAAAACCCATGACGGGTGGTTTACACTCAAGGAAATTAGTTAAAACACTCTTTCCAGACCCCAGCATAAGTCACAGTCCAGGACAAGAATCAAGCATTAAAGCTATTGCTGTATCTGCCTACCTTCCTCACCCATCAAATTTTCACACTGGCAATAATTTAAAATGACAGAGAACCTGAGCCAGCATGCTGACACACACAGAAGAAAAGAAAGCTCCCTTAGCACCCTCAGAAAAGTGAATACACATGTAAATTCTGCACACACACTGCTAGACAGTGAAAACTGTGAGAACAACAGAGATAATCTTCTACAGGGCTGAAGCAGACAAGACCACAAAAAAATAAAAAAACAACAACCAACTTTAAAAATATAATTTATCATTTATTTAACAGCAGTGTGTTAACCTCCAAGTGAAAAAGATTTTCCAGTTTCTTTCATTGTAGTAATTCCAGAAGGAAACAAGTAGTTTGAATTATGATTAAATCTTAAACAAAACAAAACAAAATAGCTGATGTATCAATATCATGGTCAGTTTTATAATTTAAAAAATTATCATTTAGCATGTTCTCTCACTTTTCTGTACTGATGGCAATGGGGTTCTTCCTTCCCAACTCCCCCTTGCTCCTCCTACAAACCCCTGTTTTTATGAAAAAGATTGATATAAAGTTTGGAAAAAAAATATTTATATACACTTATACACTACTTTGGTGAATCACACCAAAGTAGTCTATTATCCAGTTTAAAAAAATTTGAAAAAAAAAATCACATAACTTGGTTTCAAAATGAACATGGATCAAAGACAGAAGGGAGAAGAAAACTATTAGAAATCTGTTGTCTCAATGAAAGCAAGGATTTTTGAGTTGATTTTTTCCATGATGAAGTTCTTCCCAACCTGACTAAATCCTGAGCCACTTATTTATTTGGTCAATGCAAAACATTAATTCTATGAAAAATTTCCTTCTGAAGCTCGATGTGCCAGATATTCTCGGAATATATGGACACACAGGAGCAACTCCCACAGTACTCCAACCCTCAGGCCTACCCTACACCTAGAACTGTTGTGAGGACAAGCACACAGAATGAACCAAGTGGTCCTAAAGGTGGACATAACTTACAAGGACTAAACATTCCTGTTCATTTCAGTCCCCATCCTAAGTGAAGCTGCAAAAGCAAAAGTACGGGTGCTAGCATGCAAAAACATCATCTGACACTTCTGTCATACTCACAGATTGATTTTCATGCCTGTCCCAACTTAATGAAATTTGGTGCAATTGAAGTTTGCAACTTAAAAAGAAAAAAAAAAAAACCTATTTGCTTCACAATGAAAAACAGATCTCAAACTGCAGAGATCATGAATGTGTTTCTATCACATGAGTACCTGAGTATGCCATGGGAGATGGAAGAACACTTTGCAGTTAAATATAACAAACCAAAGAAGAACAGTGATATTAAAAATTCAGTGGAAAATATATGCCCTATTCCTCCCAGTTTGTGAGGCACGTTGCAGCATCGCTCTCTGACCAATTCACAAGTGCCCACCTTTTTGAAGGATTTATGCTACAAACACAAGCTGATGGGTTTTTTCCTATGGAGTTTTTCCTTTATGCCAATGACACTTTGTGGAGAAATTCTGAATTGCATTTACTGAAAAAGCTAAAACTTGTTTTTGTGCTCAACTCCACATCAGCGACTTGCCCTGAAAACAATCAGACTACTCACATACAAAGCAAAGCTTCTGCATAATCTTTCCTAAGTGAGAGCCTAAGAAGGCAAAGTTAGACAGGTTTGTCATACAGCCCACATGCATGAATACGTACTTTGTGCTCCCTGGGTAACATACAGTAGCCTCATTAAAAAGGAGAGGAAAAGAAAATAATTATAAACCACACAGAACAGGCTTTAATTGTTTTCAGACATTAAGCAAAAATATTCTGGTATATCACTTACTGTGTTTTACTCTACAGTTAAAATATTTCATAAAATTCAAAGGTTTTATGTATAACTATGTATTTATATAAAATACCTTTTTAAGTATTTCTCTTTAGTACCTCAGAATGCAGAAGTAACCTGTTACAACAATCAGAGCTAAAAAGAAAAAACAAACGTAATACGAGTTACTGCTCTAGCTAAGTCAATGGCAGAATCCATAATGACTTTGAAAGACACAAAATAAATCCATGAAAACTTTACAAAAGCATCAGGCATTAGCATAATTATGATTTCACTGATTTTTTTTTATGGGGAAAGAAAACCCTTTCAAGCTTTAGAAGTTCAAAAACCACTGCTCTATCCCTCTTAAACATAACCTGGGAAAAGTGAGGGTGAAATGGTGATGGAAGGTTTCCCTCCCAGTTAATTCAGCAAAGATTAGCTGAATGAAACTACAAAGAACTGCTTTTGAAATTTCCACTGTGTGAAACATTCTTAAACAAGATACCTCACACAAATAAAGATGGCAGCAGAACTCTAAGAAACATATTTATTAATTAAAAAGTACAGAAAATATAGAAGGGAAAATCAAGCAGAATTACTGTGCACGTAATGTTTTACTTTCCATTTTAAATTCTTAGTGAATGAGTTGTGAATTCCATCTAGTATTTAAAAACTCAAAATCCTTTACTGTTTTGTAACAGTCTAAAGATATGAGGCCTAATAATGACTGACATTGTCCTTTACTAATCTGAAGCTTTAACAGCATGACAATTAACAGTTCAGTGCTTCAAAATCAGGCAGGCACTTGGTATTATTTTTTAAAAAAACAGGATGAAACAGAAAAACAAAGCTGTCTGCTGAAATACAAGAGGAAAGGGTTTGGGTTCTTTTTAAATATGTACAAATATGATCAAATATTTCCTGTGTCCTAAACTGAGAGACATTTTGTCATCCACCCTTCATCTAAAACTGATTTCTGTGACTCCACTGCCCACCTGCAAGTTTGCAATACTTACTTGTCTTCATGGTACCAGACACTGCAGTTGCTCTTATACTTTTATTAACTGGTTTCAAAATCCAAACACAAAAATACTGCAAAATAGCATTGACATAAAAATTTTGTAAAGTGTAAATCTGTATTGAAAACTCCATTTAAAAAAATAATCTTACATTCACCAGTCACTAACTTCATCACCTGGGATTCCTGAATGTAAACCTGTTCCAGGCACTAATGTGGGATTCAGTAAGAGTCTGTCCTCACTGGTATGAGTGTAGAAGTGGGGTCCCAGTTTCCTTCTGCACGGTGTGTTTTTACTGGAAGAACTCCTCTATGAAACTCCAGCCTTAAAATTGAGATTTCATGCCTTATATACACAAAAGTATCAATAAAGTAACATTTATTAAGCATTTTAGTAAATATGGGTATAAGATACTCAGAAAGTGACAACACCTCCCCGTTATCAGCTGGGAAACTCCACGTGTTACATCAGTGAGATACCAGATACCTTTTGCAAAAGAGGAATTACATAACGCACATTACAGTCACCCTACCTGTAGCTCCAAAGAAACACACACATACAGTGAAGGGATTTCTTTTTTAAAAAAAATTAAATAGTTTCACTGCTAACAGCTGGAAAACAGCCTTTTAAGAAGCTGAACGTACAGATGGCAGTTTTATAACTCAATCCAAGAATACCCAGGAGCCTCTCCATGTAAGAACAATGACTGTAAATGGACCCTACGGACTGAAAAGCAAATATTAAAAAGATATAATCAAATATTATCTGATACCCTTCCAAGCTGCTTTTGGTTCTGCCTGCTATTTCACACGCAGGTATCCTCCACCTTTTTGTTTACTTGGCCTTAGAAATACAAGACCAAGCGATATTAAGAAGCAATATCCTGAACAGATTAACGAGGCTCCTGAACACATCACTTGTACTTATAGAAAGACTTTATTTTGGCAATAAGATTCAAGAGCCTGAAGTTAAATTGCAACCCTTTTCTGTAGGGAGGAGGAAAGGTAACAAACAAGGTTTAGGGGCATATTCCTCCTTTCCACACAAACACGTTGTTGTTTGGAATGGGGTGTGAGGAGTTTTACCATCATCACAACAGTCACAGGCTGAGGCAACCATGAAGTGAGTGTTGATGCTGGAATGGAAACACCTCTGTTCAGCGCTAATCTGTAGTACCAGCAAGTGATTCACTACAAACACTGTGACACATCGTGAGGAGCGATGATGAGTTTTGTGTCCTCCCTGGCATTCACCTCTTCCAAGTGAGCTGCCTCACAGCTGTCCCAGGGCCTGGGTGGTCACAGAGCGAAGGGGATGAAAAAGCTTTTTTGTTTATTTATTAATTAAAAACTGAAACTCTCCAAGTTGAAGAAGACATTTTGTTCACGCACCTTGAGAGAAGAGGGCACATGTTCCCCATTTCTGATAAATAAAAGAAGAAGGAAGGCGAGAGCGGAGGCTTTGGAGGGTGGGCTTCACACCCACCACCCCGGAGACCTCCCCACAAAGAACAAGCAGCACAGCAACGAGGAGAAAGAAGAAAAGCAGCGAGAGGCCACGGCTGTGCGGCGGCGGCTTGAAAATTTTACCTGGAAATCAGCCAGTATCATCTCCCGGTCCATGTTGGACGCCATTGCAGCCAGCTGCGTCCCGGCTCTGCTCGGACCCGCGCACCTGGAGCCGCTGCCGGCGGAGGACGGGCAAAGGCGGGCAAGCTCAGGAGCTCATGGAGGCGCGCGCTTAACGCTCGGGCTCCGCGGCGGCCGCCGGGCTGCCCCTCCGGGGCGGAAGAAAGGGCGCAGGGAGGGAGAGCGGCCGGGACGGCGCGGGGCCGGGAGGGCAGCGCTGCTTCAGCCGCGGGGCCGGGGAGGAGAGGAGGAGGAGGAGGCCTGAGGAGGATGGAGAGGGCGCGCCGCTCCCCGCCTGCCTCCACAGCGCCTGTGTCGCAACATTTATGGCCTGTCATTGAGGTCGCAAGAGGCGCTTTGCGGTCCGGCACGTGATCAGCCCGCCTGTCAACGCTGTGAGAGAAACCGGGGCGGACGCGCGCGGGACCGGGCACCGCGGGCTAACCCACGGGCACCACGGGCACCACGGCCCCGCGGGACCCGCGCCCAGGGAGCCGGAGGCGGAGCGCCAAGGCCCGCGCTGCCCAGCGGAGGTGCCCGCGGTTCCGCCGCGCGGGGCCGAGGAAGGGCGGGCCACAGCCCCTCGTCCCGTCCCGCCGGTTGGCGGCTCCGCCGGGCCCGTGCGGCCGGCGCGGGTGTTCCCGGCTGGGCTCCGCCGCCAAGTGCGGCCTAAACGGGTTGGCGGGGACCTGGCTGCGGCCATCCCTGGGCGGTGCGGGGAAACAAGGGCCGGAGGGCGGCCTTGCCTCTCCGTCCATCCATCCCTGCATCCATCCATCCATCCGTCCGTCCATCCCTTCCTGCATCCATCTCTCCTCTGCCTCCCTCCATCCATCCGCGGTGCCATCGGTGAATGCAGCGATTCGGTCCCCGTCCCCCCCGACAGCCCGTACCGTTGTGCCCGCCGAGTGACCCGACCCCACCGGGCGGGGGGCGCGCACAGGGCCGGGGCTCGGTACAGCTCGGTGGTTTTCCGCTCGCCGTGTTCCGACTAATCACAAAAGAAGGAAGTGCGTTTTTCCACAGGTTTTTGAGCCGACGGACCCGTGATCTGCACAGCGGCCCTCTCTCAGGCTTAGCACTCCAGCACTGTAAGCTGCAATTCTATTATATACTGCAAATAAATCTGCTTTAAGTGATGCAAATCTAACTGTAATTAATGTTAAGTCTGCCTTCTACAACCTGATGCAGTTCACCTACCCCCCTCCTGACTTTAAGCACGCATTTGGACGCCAATTTGCTAATTAGTCCAACATGTTTTGCTGTGCTTTTTGTAGGAGTGTCCTGTGAGTGTCGCAACTATCTGAGGTCACAGAGGCATCGAGCAGCTTTCGTATCAGCTAATAAAGCCACACGATGATACCTTTGAATCAAGATATTCCGCCGGGTTTAGGGAACACGGTTCTTTATTGGGTTTTTATAGAGTTACAGGCGAGTTTCCCGGACCCTCCGAGCTTCCTGCCGCCGCAGCCGGGCTGGCCCCGGGCAGAGCTGCGGGGGGAGCCCGGCGCGACAGCCCACGGCGGCGGGGCCTGTCGCGGGGAGCGACCGTGGACACACGCTAAGGGCCGACGGGGGGGATGAAAAGTTAAACTGTACCTTCGGGAGAGTGCGTGTTCCCAAGGAAAAACCCTGGGAATTGCTCAGAGCCCGTCTGCGGGCGGCTGCTGGGTGGGCCGCGGCGTTCGCAGGGCGCCGGAGCTGCGCGTACTGTCGCGGATGTTGCCGGGTCCCCGGGCGGGCGGGCGGACGCCACACTGAAACGCCACTTGCGATGCAACGCCACAGCGTCAGAGGAGCTGGGTTTTTTTTATTTTATCGTGTTGCTGCTCTAGTTTATGTTGGCAGGGCTTGCCAAGAGGGTTTTATTGCCCGCTGACGTTAGCTTAACAATTCGAGCTCCCCACCGACGACCGAAGGGATGATAAATTAATTGCCCTCACACCTGCACTTTTTTTTTTCCCCAGTTCTATGTTACAGACAGTTCTGTAATAAGTACAAGGTATGGTGCAATGCCAGGTACAGCCTATGCTAAATTACAAACAAATCCACCCACACATTACTAGAGAGTAACTATAATAAAGGCTGAAAAGCGAGTTTTAGCAACTGGAGTAAGGCCAATTAATTCCTGGCACGAATTGAAGCTATAGGTATGTTGTCAAGATTAGTTACACGACGTTCACGTCTATTACAGTCATATTTTAAATAATGATATCTATATTAGATCAAAACAGGAAGGATTTGATCCAGAACGTGAAGAGAAGGTGAAAACCTGCACATGCCCCACGTCGCAGGAAGTTCACGTTCAAGTCACAACGAAAGTTTCTATTCCCCTTCTCACCTTCTCACAACCCCTCGCTGTGAGCCACTCGAGCTGTGTTGCGTTCTTCAAAGAGTGTTAGACGAAGTAGGGAGCTGCTTATCTTACTCCTTGTAATGCTCGCCGATAAGATCTCCCTCCAGAAAGTGTTTTTTTCTGATGATTCTGGAGCCCACTGGGACAATTCTTTTAGGTTTAGGGGGATTATCTTCGTCATTCATGAGACGAAACGATCAGGACTAACGAGCTACTTTCTGCAAAGACGTTTGACAGAGCCCCGCGGTAGAGGAGGCTTCGCGGCATTTTCTGGCCGGGCAGTTTTACTTGCAGGAGGCCTGCAGCACTCCAACTACCCTCTACTTAATTATTTTTGCTATGTGGTGTGATTAACAGAAGATGCGAACTTTATTCTGAACTGTAAACCAACAAAAAATAATGTGAGACTGTCGTAAGACTTGCAGGTCTAATTTTGCAGTAATTTAGCAACAGGGACCACCACCAAAGCCTGTGGATTTTAGTAGCGATTAGTCACAAAATAAAGTCACTTACAAGCCATCTGAATGAACAATCGAAGTTTTGCATATAAATTCCTTCCTTATGCAGAAAAGCAACTATATTTGAATAAATAAATTATATTTGTGTATATATATTTCTAGAGCTCACTTTGAGGGAAATTATAATTCATATTTTTCCTTACAAAACTGTAAAAAAAAAGGAAGGAAAAGCGCTGTTACTTCAGGATGAGAATTATCACAGTGAGGCCTTTAAAAATACACGGGCCTTTAATGGGAGTGGGGGGTTAGTTGATAAATTGAACAAAGTTGCTTTCCCTGCTCGGTGTGCAGGCAGCTCACACTTGTCACCTTTGTATACTCACAAACAAGCGTGGGAGGGGAAATCAGTACAGAAAAATTAAATTGCGACACAAAAAGCAACTGACGCTGAGAGGAGAGCCAGATGCAGAAGTCATACTGGCTTCGCTCAGCTGTCGGTCCATCCCTGCAGAACCGGCTCTATCTGACGGCAGTGGCCCCGACTCGGGCCCCGGCCCCCTCCGGCCCCTGCCCGGCTGCCAGCGGCAGGTTCCCCCCGCAGGGCAGTGCTGGAGGAGATGTCACTGCCACAGGTTCCCTCCCTAACGCATCTCCCCGAGCTGCCTCACGCCTGTTTACATTCAAAATCATCTTCCCGTGGCGTCCACGCAGAAAACAGACGTGCAGACTGCAACCGATGGGTTACGTGTGCTTATCAAGGGAGCCATGACATTGCACCTTACCTCTCGGAGGGTTCGCTTGGCAGAATTCAGTCCTCCAAGGGTCCCTGCAACCTAAAGCAATCCGGCCATTAAAGCACTTTAAGACACTAAATAGTGTTAGGCAGAGTGGCGACGACATCCCCGTACTGTACCATCCTCGCTTCTTCGCCCTGGGGAAGGAAAAGCGAAGCCCTCGCGTCTCCTCGGCGCCCGGGTGCGTTTTTCCCCTCAAAATGGCACTTTCAAATCAATCAAGGACACCAGAAACGCGGGAAGCAGGGAGTGCCGCCGTGAACGGTCGCCTTTCCACCGTTAAGACAACTTGACATTGACCCTTCATCCTTGACCTTGTCCTCGGGGAGCGGCGCCGCTGCGGGGTGGCCCCGAGCGCGAGGCGCTGCCCCGCCGGGGGGGGCCGAGCGAGCGCGGTGGGTCCAGGACGAGACCGGACCGGAGCAGCCCTCCGCTCCCCCGCGGGCAGGTGGAGGCCCGCCGGGGAGAAGCCGTGGCGGAGGCGCCCTGCGCCCGCCGAGCTCCCCCCGATCCCGGTCCTCCCGCCCCGGGAAAACGCTCGGGGTCCCGGCGCTAAAACCTCTTTTCCTTTCATTTCCCCCCCCCCCCCCACTAGGCCTCGGCAAGCGCTCCTCCTAAAAGCAGCGGGGCCGCGGTGGCTGTGCGCGGGGCAGTGCCGAGCCGGGGCTGCGCGGCGAGGGACGGCAAACCCGCGCCGCGGGGCTGCGGCAGCCAAGGGCGGGGGCCCGGGGCCGGGGGCCCCCCCGGGGGCCGGGCGAAGGGGCGGGAGGAAAGGCCGCCTACAGGCCTTCCTGCCCGAAAAACTCCGCCGCGCCTCCTTAAATCTGTGCCGTTAAAATGTGGGCGGGTGTTTCAACTCCAAAAGCGCGTCAAATTTTTTTTCTTTTTTTTTTTCCCAAAAAAAAAAAAAAAAAAAAAAAAGCCCTTTGATGAAGGTAAAAAAAAAAAAGGGGGGGGGAGAGAGGGAAAAAAAAAAAAAAAAAACGAGGAAGAGAACCGGCTTCGTGTCCTTAGGAAACAGAAGTAGCGATTGTTTGTGCTTAAAAAAGGGGGAGCGCAAAGCCGCGGGCGGAGGCGGCGGCCGCGGGACCGGCAAGTGCAGCTTTATTTCGCGAAGTTGGAAGAGGAGGCGAGCGGGGCTGTCACTGCGGCTGCGAGCGCGCCTGGGCCGGGGGCAGCGGCGGCAACACGCGGCCTGCCCCGCCCGGAGCTCCGGGAGTGAGCGGCCGCCCGCCTGGGAAAGCTCCCGGCGGAAGCGGCAGCACCAGCGGCGCGGGACCCCGGCGGAGCCCCGGCGGGATCATCACGGCCCGCGCCGCGGCTCCTGCACGCCCTGAGCGCGGCGGCGGTTCGCGGGCAAGCCCCCCGCGCCGCCGCCGCTCATCCTTGGATGCTCCGGAGCCGCCGCCGCACGGGGGCGGCCGCAGCCGGATCGCGCCCGCCCGTGGCGGCGGAAACAGGCTGTGCGGGGCTGCGGGAGTGAAGCTGCTGCTGCTGCTGCTGCTGCTGCTGCTGCTGCTGCTGCTGCGGGGAAGGCGAGAGGCACCGCGCGGAGCGAGCTGGGTGGCGAGCGGAACAAGCCGCGGCGCCGCGCCCGGCTCTCCGCGGGCGCGGCTCGTCCTTCCCTTCCCTCCTGGGCCTGGACTAAGGCGGCGGAGTGGGATGAAGGGGGGATCCCGAGCGGGAGTTGGATGCACACTACTGCAGGAGACCTTTCCTCGGAGCTGCTGCTGATGCTAAGTCTCAGATCCCGACTGTGAACAGGGTGGGTTGTCTTCTTCTTCCAAGATCTCAGGTCTGAGTGAGTCTCCGGTATACGTGTATTTATATTACCTATAACATATACAGTATATTGCAGAGCTGTTAATCTATTTACCCCCCGCGAATGTGGCCAAAGTCTTTAATAAGAGTTACTCTATATGTGGAAGCAAAGAAATCTTCCTTCAAGTGGAGCTGCAGTTTTGCTGAATAATCACGTGTGAGTTAGGGGCGGGGTCTTGGCAAGGAGGTTTTTTACTAGTATTTACTACAAGGTCTACTCCAGAAGATTAACCATCCCAATCCTTCTGTCAGTCTCCGATGCCATGCCTGGTTAAAAAAAAAAAAAATCTCATCTTTTTTCCGATCGTCAGTCACCCTAAAGAATGGCCGAGCCTTCTGGGAACGAGCTGGCGTCCGCGGCTGCCAAGGGGGACCTAGTGCAACTTACTAATTTGTTGCAAAAGAATGTAAACGTCAATGCACAAAATGGATTTGGGAGGACTGCGCTGCAGGTTGGTATCCAGAGAGGGAGAAAATATTTCATCACTGGTACCTACGTGACCCGGGTTTCCAAAAAAGACAACGTTTTAAGCAGGCTGGTGGATGAAATTCGAGTGGTTTTTCAAACTCGTTGGATGCCATATTTTATAAGTTTAGTGGCTCCAACTCCCTAAAATGACGTACTTGAAATAAAACTGGTCAAAACCATTCTTTCAATCGGGGATCGCCCTCAATGTCAAACGGGCTACGAGTTTGCTAATATTTTGTAATTTTATGGGGAGGAGGCAAGGAATGAGAGAGCTGAGATGAAAAGAAATCAGCTTAGGTGAGCAGGATTTCATAGCAGGTCTGTAAACACAAATGTGTTGTTCTCTGAAGCTTAGGATTTATCTCTTCTTCCTTTTTTTTTTTCTGCAATGTGCTTTTAAAGTGTGGCTCGTCTGGGTTCTGGGGTCTGTTGTGGATGGTACTTTTCCTTTATACACTGTTTGTGAGGAATGACCTTTCTCATTGGGAAGCATGCTGCTCAGAACCGAGGACCTCCGATGTACATTAAGAGTTAGCCCTACGAGTTAGGGTTCCAGCTGAATCACTTGCTTTTTCATTCATAATTAAGACTTTAAAATTTGCTTTTTTAGATCGGCTACCAGGGCACTGCTTCCAGTTATTTACTTTCTGATCGTATAGGGTGCTATGTCCTAATTTTTAATCGTGTAGCTGTGCAGGCAGCAGTTGGAACTCATCCAACTGCAAACTACTGGAGCTGGGAAAGATTTTGCTCCTAATATTATCAGATAATGATGGCGAAAGGGCTAGAATACCTACCGAATAGTGAAAGATGTGATTTATAAATCCGGAGGGAAAAATAAGTGTGGTTATTTGTACCGAAGGTATAAGTAATGAAATGTGGAAGTGGAGCTATAGGTCTTTTTAATTTCACACATTAGTAAAATCGTTTGTTAACCCCTCTCCCCCCTTCCCCACAAACCATGATAATAATTTCTGAAACTGGACTTTTAAACAGCATAGAATCTGTGAATGTACTCGAGATATTTACAGCTTTTTGGCTTAACATCAAAATGTTAGAGCTGGAAAATAAGCAACTCTTGCTAAAAACGCAGGAATGACCCTGTTTTGACAATTTCGCTATAGCTGGAGATCTGTGAGCTCCTTGCTGTCCTGTTAGCACCTAAATAGGGCATCGCCTGGCAGTGCAGGCACTTGCAGCAATTTTTAAGAGAGCAAAAGGGTTTAAATTAAAAACTTAGGCAAACTAACTTCTGTAAGAAATCAGGAAACATTTAGGTAGTTGATTTATCCTCGGGATGAGGGCTGAAAACCGATTTGTCCTACAGTAATGTTGGGCATTTTTTTCCTAAAAGCAGCTAACTGTCTGTATCCTGAATTAAGGCATATTTTACACAATGACATAGCATCCAGCTATATTAAACATGCATCCGTGTCCTAATGACACTTCTTATGGGTGCCTAATCATAACTGAGTTAATTAACCACAACAAAAATCAAAACAGGAGAATCTGTTGATTTATTTTCAATATGTATCATCCCGAAATGTGCTGTGGGTGCGTGGCCATGCTCGAAAGACTTCTCTGTCAGTGCAGTCTGCAAAACTGAAATAATCTCTCTGTAATCTCTCTCTCTGTTACAATGGAGAGAATGCTCCTATATTAATGTCAATGCATTTATATTTTTCCTCTGCACTTATGTTTAATTAAACAACTACTCAGCTTGTCTTGCTCTGTCCTTTTTATTTCTGGAGAAGTGTACCTATGCAGGCCTCAAATACATCTCCTGCCCTTATGCTTTTCGTCAGACTTATTCAATTAGTGCTTTCTCCTTCTTTGCCTCCCTCCCCCCAAGTGAAACTTTGCAAAATAAAGGGCATTTGCTGTTCAGTTGTAGCCCACGTCCAAAAAGCCTCACCTTTTATATGATTTTCTCCCCCTCGCATCTTTAACTGAAGCTTTCAGTCCCCCTAGCCTGAACACAGAAAACTCCCACTTAAACCAAATATATGTTTTCAATTCACAAATAATACAGCCTGGGCTCTCAAAAAGAGATCAAAATGTCCGGATTTTACTAAACAAAGAGAGATCACAATGCTCTTGTTTTCTTTTACATTGCTTCCATCTCTCGTCAGAAGTGAAAGAAGTGGCTGGAAGCCTTGGGGCACAGAGAGATCTCTTTCCCTGAATCCCAGCCTGTCTTATCTGCACTTTTGCTCCTGTTTGTGGTTATAATATACTGGGCTACTTTACAGTCCAAATGCTGTATATAATTATATTTATTCTAGCTTGGTTTCCTGAAAAAACTTAATATATATTTGTCACCAGGAGAGTTTTTCAGCAAATCCCCTGTAGGAACTGTACTTTATGTTAAATGTAATGCACTGTAATGCTCGTTTATGCTGTTTTGTTTTTTTTTAATCGAGATTTTCTAAACAATGTGTGAACCTCTCTAAGGAAATAAAAAAGGTTTGAGGGTTTTTTTTCGAATTTGACACCAACAGTGAGACTAGTTTCAAGGACAGGAAAATATTGCCTATAGGCTGGAGATTATACATTATGGTGTTCATTTTTGGAAAGTCTGTGCAAACACAAAATGAGGAATTAAGGGGAAATCGCTGTAAGCTGTTAAGTTCCAAATAAGAGAAACTTGCGTTCTGATCATGATAGTTTTATGGTGCAATTGAGAAAATTGAAAGGAGCTTTTTTTTGTTTCTCTGAGAGAAACAGAAAATCCAATTATTATTATTGTTGGAATTTTTTTAAGGGATGTTTTTAACAACAGAACGTAGCCACAGTTTACTTATAGAGGGGTTATGAAAGTATAATATACTGATTTTAGAGGAAAACTTCTGGAACTTTGAAACATTCCTTTTGACTTTTCCTTTTTGGGTGACATAATGAAACACAAATATTGGGGAGAAAAATTTCTTCTAGCATTTATGTTTCTTAACAGACAGAGCTATGGTACAGTCCAAATATTTGTTTTATGATAATGCACAGACAATGTAAACACCTGAAAGCTTATAAAAACACATTCTACATTTGCTGTTGCTGAGGTAAAATATCTGTTCCTCAGAGACCCTGTATTTGCTGTTTAACAAGATTAAACAGTAATGCAGAGATGTCTCAATGCTTAGTCAAATAAAACCAAATTATACTTAATTTTTGTAAGTTAAGAAACTGAGTTAACCCTCATTAGAAAAAAAAAAGTTGTTATAGCCCCATTCTATGCTATTTCAGACATTCATCTCTCTGAGACAGAAAACTGTGACCACCGAAGTGATAACATCTTTCACAATTTCACCGAGTTCACTAACAAATACATTACAATTAGATGTTCTGTCCCGTCATCAGTTTTATAGCGGGCTCTTCTGTCTGCTTTAAATGAGAATTGAGCTCTGACAAAAGGCAGAGATAAGAAGTGAGGAAGTGAGGCACTGCTGGAGCAAATCCCCCACCCCGCGGTATCCCATTCTCCTCTTTCTTTCATAGGTGATGAAACTCGGGAATCCCGAAATCGCCCGGCGGCTGCTCAGTAAGGGGGCGAATCCCAACCTGAAAGACAGTACTGGCTTCGCCATCATCCACGACGTAGCCAGGGAGGGGTTTCTGGACACTTTGCAGACTCTGCTGGAGTTCAAAGCCGATGTTAACATTGAGGATAACGAGGGCAACCTGCCCTTGCACTTGGCGGCCCAGGAGGGGCACGTGCGGGTGGTGGAGCTGCTGCTGGCGCGCTCCGAGTGCAAGGTGGGCCACCAGAACAAGCGGGGGGCCACCGCCTACGACCTGGCCAAGCTCTACCGGAGAGCAGCCGTGGTGGAGCTCCTGGAGGCCAGCAGCTCCTTCCCTGCCAACATGGACTGAACCCCACTAGGATGGGGTCTCCTTTGGACGTGAGGTCGTGCCGACTTCTTGGGGTGTTTCCCTCCTTTTCTGTTGCCACATTACTCTTATTTTATTTTTTTTTTCTGAACAGCTGGTAGTGTAAGTCTCAAGAAATTCCAGAAGTGGGTTTATAGATAACAGAAACGTTTTAAATCCATGCTCCCAGCAGTTTCTTACACCTTTCACTTTACTCAGTACTCACAGGCTCATTCGAGTGTATGTTGGTTGTTCATATCTAGTTTTCCAGTATCAAGTTTTACAACTTATTTTAGGTCATTCATATGAAGTCATTAATCCAGGAGCTACTATTCACATGCTTAGTATTGCTGGACTTTTAAGAAAAGGAAATAGTTTACTGTGATTTCTCTCACCTCTCCATGCACCCCTCCCTTCTCTTCCCCACCCCCCTTCGGTCAGGCTCAAGAGTCTGAAGTCTTGTTTTGGATTAAAACATCCTTTTAAGGGGTCACCTGCAACCCCTGCACAGGCAGAGCTGGAAGTGAAAGGTTGCTTGGCCTGAGGACAGTGGATGGCATTTAGATGCTTTAGGCAATAACTGTATTTTGTCACTAACAAGAGCTTGTAGAAGTAGGTTACTTACTTTCTAAATGTAGATGACACTTTTCCTCTTTGTATATTTAAACTTTCACCAGTCTGGTTTTGAATTTAGTTACCAGAAACAATATAAGTGGTGTTTCTGTGATTGCCAGAGGTTTTAAACAGCTCAGTTTAGTAGTTCGTGTTTACTGTGCACTGCACAAGACCTTTTTTTCTAGTTTCAAAACAGGCAGCAGAGAAACACTGTCAGAGGCAAGAAGACATGAAGGCTGCAATACAAGATTTCTGGTCACTTCATATGCTGAGTGCAGTTTAGATGTTCTTTCAGTAATATTTGCTTTCCACCAGCTATTCTATTTTGTCTGTAAATAAACTATTTTAATGACAGATGCATCTCACAAAACAAGAATATTTGCATACAGTGACATTTAGGAAGCAGCACCTTTGATATTTGTGAGGTTAAGTTATTGCTTGCACCTAAAACACGATTTAACCATTGAAAATTTTCCATTTCAATACAGTTGAGAGTATTCACCGCACCGAAACTCATTTGCCTCTCCAGCCTCAACATATTGGGAAGAGTCTCTTATGAAATTTTTTATATTTGTACAGGATCTACTTTTTGGACAGATGGGCAATTTAAACTACTTTATTTTGAATAGTCTAAAATTTAATTGCACAAAATAGAAGGGTTTTAATCAATGCAAAATTAATACTACTTTAAATAGCACTTAAAAGAGCAGAGGGGGTACCTTAGTTTAGTTTTCAACTTAAAAAAATTAGCCCCACAAAATCAGTACTACATTTTCAAGTAAAAAGTAATTTGCTGAAACTGTCTGTCACGTTTACTATAAGCTCTGTTACACTGCTGTGATTTCTGATTAAAAACCTCTGTGAAATATGAAGTTTTGTGCTCTTTTATTACAATTTTTGTTCACAAGGAACCTAGAGATCGTTAATCGGAGCAGCACGGCATGTGGGAAGCGTGCTTAGGGAAATAACCTCCAAAGTTCCCAGTTTAAAGAGCACTAAACCAACTGAAATATTAAACCAAGCAACGTAATCCACAGGTCCCCGAGGTGAAGTGACCCAAATCGCTCTATGTCACTCTCCGTCTTCCTTTCCTCAAGTCCTGGAGGACTCTCCAAGCCTTTTCCTTCTCCATTCCTCTCACAAAGCGAAATTCTGCGCTTCCACCAGCATTCCTCCCATTCACTGCCGCAGCAGAGGTGAACACCGAAAGGTAATATCCCAACTTTCTCGCTTTTTTTTTTCACCTGTGCTGCTAAAAAAGCTTATCGCACACCCATTTTGAGCTTCATCGCCATTTAATTTACGCTAAGGCGAAGTTTAAGCAGTGGCCTAATAAAGTAACTGCTTTATCAAGAAATATGCCCCGCCTAGTCAGAAATAGCGGCTTTTATTGCATGCCAGGAGTCCACGGCTGAAGCCAGGACGAGTCACCCCCGGGCCATGCCCAGAGCCTCAGCGGCTGAGTCACGGGCGATAGTCTGGTTTTGAAGGTGTGTTTTATCTGCTTTTACTGCTGCGTTCTCTCCGTGAGCCCCTCGATTTATAGGAAATAAGATGATAAATTGAAATTCCTCGTTAGATACCTTGAAGGCAAAAATTACTCTTATTCCAGGAAGTTAATAGTTTCTACCAAGAGCCTCTGGGAAAGCAAAGAAGTACATCAGCTGGCGAGTTACACTCACAGGGTTTGGAAGTGACAAGATGTGCCAGGCTGCTGGGGGATGGCTTTCCTCCAGAAGGTTTTATATTTACAGAACGAGGAGAAAATAATATAAAGCGTGTCTCATTAATAGGGAACTTTGACACTGAAAAAGGATTGTAATATCCGATGTAGTTTAAGAAATTACTTTTGTGGGGTTTCTTAAAGTAGTCTGGCAACATCAAAAAGTCCAGTTTCACAAATTCACATATTTGTGAGAATGTCGACAATAATATTTACCCGGAGATGCAAAACTGCAGCATGTAAGATGGAATTAAAGATTGTTGAGAGCTTTTATTGAGACATAAACCAACTGCAAAGTAAGTCTCTAGGCAGGAGCAGAGATCGCCCTGCAGCAGCCCTGGAATCGGCAATAAACAGTGTAGTATCGAGATGAGAGGTATAAATAGAAACAAATACAGCAAGCACAGAAAAAATGTGAAGAAACAGAGCATAAAATGTAGCTGTACCAGGATTCACAGTGACCAGGCTGCATGAGGACACGACTGTGGGGCAAGAGCCCTCTCCCCTATTTCGGTTACACGGATGAGCAAAGCTGTTACACTTGACCTTTGTTTCTAAATTATCCTCGGCACAACGGCGGGGGCTGCTGAATTCCTTTCGGAAAGGGGCAGATCCTAAAGGGATCCTACAGGGAACGAAGAGAGTTTTATCTCCAGCAGCAGCACCGTGGGAGGGTGAAATACGCGGTCTGTGGGTGCTGGGGAGAGAGGAGGAGAGGTGCAGGGCTAACCCAGGCACTGCCGTGCCCTTACCCAGGGGAGAGAAAATGAGAAGGTATTTGAAAGTGAATTCAGCTCAATCTCCAGTGCAATAAGCGACTGCACATTTAAGTACAGGAAAATAGTTTCTTTCCAGCTTTCAGTGTGGGGAAAAGAATGGAATCAATGCTTTATTCCATGGTGGGGTAAGATATTAGCTCCGTAGGAAGTGCCATTGCATTGTTCACATGAAGAAAGAGTTAACACAATAGAAAACTACCCCTTTTTAGTTTTTTAAAAAAAGAAAAAGGTCTCTTCCACAAATGTACCTGGGAATTCACTGGGCAGCCCGCCGAAGCAGCCAGAAGCAGCCAAACATTATTATCTCCTGACTAAAGGGCTGAAATTCCCTCGGAAAAAAAAAAAAAAAGCGAGGGGAGGAAAGCTTCTGCATTTACTTGTGGCGTCTGTTATACTGTGCATGGCGGGGGTTGTGGGAAGAAAAACAGGAGAAAGAAGGACAACGAGAGAAAGAAAGATTTCTCACCGGGTCTCAGCACAGCCTGCCCCACCACACACGCATTCAAAATGTCGGTGCTCCCGGAGGGCTCTGCCGGGGTCCCCGGGGAGGATGGAGGGTCGTGCGGGTCCGGAGGTGCGGGCAGGTGCGGGCGGCCCCGCCCGGGCGCGGGGCCGGCGGCGGGGGGGGCGCGCCGGGCTCCGAACCGTTAGTTTGCGGCTCCTGCGGCTCGCCCCTTTCCCTTGCTCTTCCTGTCCAAATAATTTTTAAATTTACGGCGCCTTAAAATAAACAGGTCTGATTTTATTATTTAGTTTCCTCCGCGCTCCGCCGCGCCGCCGCGCTCCGCTCGCCCGCGGCCCCCCGCCCAGGCCTGGGGGCGGCCGCGAGCGGCTGGCGGGCGCTGCGGGGCTGCGGGTGCGGGGTGCGGGACTGGCGGGGCTGAGGGGCGCCCGGACACCCCGCGCCTCCCGCCCGCCCGCAATCTTGCACTGGCGCCTTTTTTTTTTCCTTCTGTCTTCTTCTCCCTTTTTTTTTTTTTTTTTTCTTTTTTAACCTCTCTTCTCTTTTTCCCTCCCTTTCCTCCCTCCCTCTCCCCGCAGCCGGGACTGGGGTCTCCTCGGGATAACGCCGGTGCCTTCGCAGCCGCAGTGAGTACATAGAAGGGACCCACATCTTGCCGGGGGGATGTTTGTGACACATCTTTGCGGCCGCTGCCGGGCGGCGGCGGGGCTCCCGCTGCAGCGCCGGGCTCTCCTCCCCCAGCACCGCGTCCAGGGATGCAGAAGCATCTTCTCCCAGCGCGGAGCCCATGTAGAAGGCAAAACCAAGCAGGTTTGTCCCCAGGTTTCCTTAAAGAAATGGGTGGCAAGTTATCCCCAAGCCGGAGCTTTTCATGACCTTGTGTTACATCTGAAAATCAGACGGGCGAAAGAGGGGGGAGGAAAAATCCACGCTTCTTGGTTTCTGTGTCACAGAGGCGAGGAAATTATCTTCGGAGGTAACGTACACGGCACATTTCTGAGAGCCAGATGTGTCAAGCCTTGCTCTGCAGACCTAATTTACAGAGCCTCACTCAGAAAAAAAAAAATAATAATTCACTTCTGCCATGGCTCTGAGTGGTAAAATGGCTTCTGCGTTTTGAAGAAGCACTAAGTACAAATCACCAGGGACATTATACAGTGCCAGAGGTTTCTGCTTGTCATTTTGTACTTTCCCCTCGTTAGAATTACCTTTCAGCACAGTATCGGTTGTAATTGTGCGAAGTTCAGCTTAAGGATCTAGGAGGAAGAGAACTCTCCTATGTTGGATACTTCAGAATAACCTTGACCTTTCATTAGTGCTTATCCTAAAAGATAAGTCATGCACGGAAAGCAGGGAATTGGGCAAGGCACCTGCAAAAGTACAAATGAAATGGCTCTATTTTTAAACTAGTGTTAAAATGGCTTCTGAATCTGACTAAACGAGGGGCACCGAAGGGCTAAAAAACAAAATCTAGAGCTCTGTGGCAAAATTCAGTTTGACACACACAGGACCCCAAGCTAATTTCCTCATCCCCAGATGGATTTTGTGCCGTTAGTGCAACCAGTGCTGCTGAGACTCACACTGCCAGAAAGAGTAAATTCCCTCTGAAAGAAACTGAATCAGCCAAAAGTATAATCAGCTTTTCAGGGAAGTACAAGACCACTGAACCACGTTTCCAGTTGCATTTCTTTGTTCCTCTGTAACTGTTTTCTGATATTTGGAGCTGTAATTATAGGGGCCACTAGCATTTTTGAGTATTTTAAATTACAAAAGCCTAATTCCGAGTAGGAAGCCTGAAACATTTTCTTCACAGTGCAGCCACTAAAAGGTTAAAGGCAATTCACAGCTCCTGGTGACAGTTTTCCTTCAGCAGATAGTGCCTATCAAGATGGTCTTTCTTTCTCCTGTTACACCCTGAGAGCAGGAAACGGGGCAGCATTTATATTGCAACACAGCCCTCTTCACTCCTCAGTATTAAGATTATTACCAGCACAATGATATTTTAATGAACACTTTTAAACATGGAGCTAATGAACATTTAAAGGAAAAGATACTCGTGCAACACAAACCACAATAAAATGCAATGTCCTGTAGAAACACTGAGTATTCAAAAGCTTTTCAGGATTTGACCTTAATGGAACACAAGAGCAATCCTGGGTACAGCTCACATTTATATGCAGAGTATACTGCAGGCCAAAATAAGGGCTTCTGCTAAAGTTAACTGTAATTTTCTGGTGAGGGAGGATCGAATGTTCAGGCCTGAAGTTATTAACATCTATTCTGATGGAAATAGGGACATTTGGATACACTTTGTCAAATCAAAAAGAGTGCTTTCTGCTTCGGATATGTTGCCCCAGAGGTGATGTACCACCATTTGAAAATCTGGACTTCCAAATCAGGCATGCCAGGATGGGAGTGTATTGATCGGTCAGGAACTTTTGCTTGTATCTAATAATGCTGGAGAACAGGCAGAGAAGATTTTCAGTCCACATTAGCTGGAATGTGCACATGCCTGGAAATGGAGCTGATACTTGTAAATACTTCCTACAGAACG
This sequence comes from Manacus vitellinus, assembly GCF_001715985.3. Lineage (NCBI taxonomy): Eukaryota > Metazoa > Chordata > Aves > Passeriformes > Pipridae > Manacus > Manacus vitellinus. Next base: position 9,502,803 of record NW_021939546.1, on the reverse strand, counting down.
GATTTTTTTAAATTTTCTGAAAGGAGAAGTACACCCTGCTAGAAAAAGCAGTTTTCTCTCTGTACATGCCATAGTCCTTGAGGGTGTGACTGAAGGTATACAAACAAAGCTGTATTTAATCTCTCTAAGGGAATTTTATAGACAACATCTGTTAAAGAGAAAAGTATATTTGTTTCATAAGCACTGCAGCATTTAGTAATATCACTTTCTTGCACCAACACATACGCTTTAAATAGAGTGATATCTGTGGATTTTTCAGTTGTAATTTGTTTTAGCTCCTGTAAAATAAGGGCTGCAGACAAAGAGCTGTGCTACACTGTGATACAGTCACAGTATTCACAATCCAGCACTGTATGCACGTATTGGAGTGAGCAACAATTTCCTTCCTGTACGAGCATTTTAATTTATGGAAACATACTGTTTTGTGTAAAGAAGGTAGTAGATAATTAACAGTATTCATTTAATCTAATTATAGGCCTCTGAGGCAAAAAGCTGACACTTTTCATTGTGGTATATTCAGAGAAGTTAATTGAAACAACATTGCAGCCACAAGGCATAACATGCCCATCATATATTTGATACTAATTCTTTTCTCAAAAATGGGATGAATCTGATGCTAGAGATAAGGATTACTGTTACTCACTCGAGTAAGGAAGGTCTGGGGAACCTCATTATGCAATTCTGAGTGCACTGCAATATCTCTATAATTCCAGAGCTAACCACAGACAGCTTAATTTGCCAAATTGCAAGATGGTTTTGTAATGTACACAAGTATCTATTACAAATTAAGAAAAGATTGAACACATTTGTAGCTGGGACGTAGGTCAGAATTTGAAGACAGACCTGCCTGAAGAAGCAATGGGTCAATGTATAAACTCTTAGCTCTGTTTAATCTTTAGGAGGTACCAAGTAGTAACAGCAGCCTTACCCCTAAGAGTTGTTATTAGGAATGTAATTTGTGGTTTTAAGCTATCAGTATGACAAACAGATACATAGACAGCAAATCAACACTTGCAGCTCCCAAATATATATACATATGAAACTATGTCAGACCATGTGCAGTTTCAGAGTAATTTTTCCTATCACCTGATACACACCAACAACTCAATCTTCTGGCAGCAGTGCTACTTTCATTCTCAAAAGGAAAGTAAAGCAGCTCAGCTCTGCAAAGCTTGCCTTCAGCTAACAGAGAATGTGACAGACCAAACATGCTGTTTGTGGGGAAGCATTTGTCATTTATATTAAAAAAATTGGATTTTCTTATAAATGGCAGATGCTTGCAAGCTGAATCACCGTGCTAGGGGCAATTTTCAGTGTTTCCTTCTGCTTTGCCACTGGAGGAGTGTAACTGGTGTCTCTGCAGCTCCAGCAGTACCAGGGGGCAGGACCCCCTCCCTGGCTCCTGCTCAGTGACCTCCACCTCTGCTCTGCCCGTGGGCAGCAGAAGCCACCCAGCAAACCCACTCTCCAGGTGGTGTTCCTAGCTGGTGGGAGATAAAATTGCCAAGGCAGTGCTGCTCACCCTTGTGATGAAGCAAGCCTAATTACTGTGGGGACGGTACAAGCCCTCTTAGATGACAAACACCCACAGCGAAAAGGCCACTGAGCCGAACGTGGGGCTTTGCTTTGCTCTGCCAGTGAGAGACATTGCTGGCAGCCCTACCTATAATTTCAAAATTAATTTCAAATGTATTTTGCAGAGATACTTTTTACTGTGGTTAAAAGAGCAGCATATTGTACTTTAGGCACTTGAATGTTTGTTAATAAAATCAGAGAGAGGAAGTCTGAAAAATAAACAGATAATGACATTCGGTCACCTTAACTCTGGGGCTCTGACTCAAGAGATCCAGAATATTTGATAAAGAAGATCTCTAACAAGAAAAAAGAAAGTGTGGTCGTTGATGCTAGTCATACCTGATTCCTATTCCTATACCATTAGAGATAAATCACAATTAGCACTGATGTCTGACTTAAAAAATCAGCCTCTTCTCAGAGTTCAGTCTGCACTCACACTCTTTCTCTCCCTTGATGCTCTCAAGTAACTTTCCTTCTCCCTGGCTCCTGCCTTCTCCTCCTCCTTTGTGCTGTTTTCAGGTAACTCCCAGCTCTTTCTCTTCCACACTTTGTTTATACATCTCTCCATTCCCTGGCTCCTGCTTTCTTATACACTTCATACTCTATTTTCATCTCCTAGTTTCCTTTCCTTCATCTGCATGTTATTTTCTTTTCCTTCATCTGCACCCTCTTATTTTTTCTTAATTATTTCCTCTGGTGTCTTATTTCTATCACTGTTATGCTTATTAACCTCCTTACCCAATATACCATACCCTTTCTCATTTCCTAGCAGAATCTCTTTGTGTAGATATGTATAATCTTTTTTCCTCCTAGCCATGCAGAACTGCTTCCACAACTGATTTCTGTCCATGATGCCTTAGGAGAATTCCTAGCATTAGTCAGTAATAGTTCTCTCCCTGGAATCTACTGCCTTCATCTCCTTCTTCTTTGCTTTGTGTTCACTCCCATCCTCTGCTGGTGCCAGGCCTCCTCCCAGACTCTTCCATCTTTGTGACCCATCCTTCTTTTCTCTCTGCCTCAGCAGCAGCAGGAGAAAAGCACACAGAAGGGACACCCAGGTCTCAGAGGCAGTGATCCCTTGGGGAAGGAGGAGGGGAAGCTGCAGAGGAATCCTGTGTGGTCCCCACTGCCTCAGGCACAGACCATACCTGGCTGCTCCCCGAAAAAGCAGCTCATGGTGCCTGCAGGCCATGCAGCCAAGGAACACACAGCAGGATCCATCAGCACGGGATGGTCTTTGGAAAATTTAGCTGCCAAATGTGAACAATTCTTAACTGATCATGCACAAACTGAAATTTTATGGAGTCTTATAACTTATGGAGTCTTATAACTTTTTTGCATTTGGATGCACATCTGTGAAACCACAGCGATGGTGCTGCCAAATTCCAAGTTGCTGTTTAAAAGGTACATGGGTGAAACTAGACCAGTGATGGTGTTCCATTTCAAATTCCTACTGTAATGGGGATACCGACACTTCTGAATGAAGCAACCAGATGATTATTTTTTAATATGGGCAAAATATTTTTTTAACCTTGTTCTTGAGAATTACTACAGTGGTTTAGCTAGCAACTGCCAAAAATTAAACCTGAGGCAGATGCTTGGCTTGGAGAATACCAGCCCAAACAGTGACAAGCAACTGAAAACAAGGTGTTATTATGAAACACTGGACAAGGTTAAACAGAGCAGTTCCATGACTTTGGCCTAAATGTGGAAGACTTTTAAGTGACCTGTAATGAATTTTGTACTAAAAACTATGTTGAAATAAGCAGAATATAGTCAGATTTCACATTTTTGGGTGAAGATATTTCCTCTGAAAATAAAAGTTAAACAAATCCAGAGTGCTCTGATGTGAAGAGGGACAGGGAGGAGTGTGCTCGTTTGAGACTGGGAGCACTGGGACTGAGTGCTGGACCAGTTTCTTTGGCAACAAAAACTTGAAAGATCTACAGAAGTGCAGAAATAAATGATCCAAAAGTATTCTGTGAAGATGAAACTTTACGGAGACAGCAGAGGGAAGGGGGGAAAGGAATTGCTTCCGGTGGGAGAATCAAAGCAACAGAAAGGGAAGTCCAAATATTTAGTTAGCTTTGGGGTTCTTAAATGCCCTGACTCTGCTCTGCAAGCGCTGATGGATTAAACCCACGGAGCAGAGCAGCTACCCTTGTTCCCACACCCTCGTTAGTGCAGTTTACCATCACAAGCCCCAGGGAGAGCACAACCTAACAGCCCCCAGAAGTGCTCCACGTGTCTCAGAGTTGGCTGTTTGCCTTCATACACCAAACTGAGCACCGAGGCAGCTCAGGAACTGCTCCAGATGTTGAAACCTCCGTTCCATGGCAGCAGTGATGGCTGTTGGAGCGGCCGGCAGGGCAGCTGAGGGCATTACCTGTGTCAGTCATCTGACTGACACGCTCTGCTGCCTCCCTGCCAGAGCCTTCCAGAGCAGGTTCACAGCCAGAGTTACAGCAATTACCACCCAGTGCTATTTGGCATTGAAAATTGTCATCCCATTTCTCTGCTGTGGATGGAATTAAGAGAGTCACAGAAACTTCCTAATATCCAATGAAATGTCTGTTGATTTGCAAGTACAAACATTTTTTTTTGTCTATAAAATTAATACTTCTAAATACTTTTAGCAGATTTAGTGTGTTGTCTGTCACTTGACTGTATGTTTACCCAAAAGATACTTTCTAGTTCGAAAAGAAATTAATTCAGGAAGTCCCGTGGCCTTTGTTTTGCAGGAGGTCAGAGGAGGTGAAAATGGTGGCCCCCCAGCCATTTAATCTCTATCAGTTTGTTTGCCCAGGATTTTAACAGCAAAGCTACACTAATGGTGTAAACTTTCTGTGCAGTTAAAATATTCTGAAATGTCTTGCATAGCCCATGTTTGAAGAAGTTTGGTTATATTTAAGCAAAATGCTTCATGTTAATGGCCATGGTTATACAAATCATGGTCAAAATGGTGACCTGTGATAACACTGGAGAACAGTATGAAATTAATTTTAAAAATATCATAAACAAAAAGTTCAAAATTCTTGCTAGGTGCTGTTGCTTGGCATACAAGTTCTTTTGCTTTCCTTAAATGTGTATGTGGTGTTTAACATATTTAGATTTCTTTTGGGGTTTAATATTAAGCCTGAGCTGGCAGTGCTTAGTTCTGGGACCACTGCAACACTTACACAACATACCTTACTCTTAAAGGTATTTTATGCTCAGCACCTTCTTCCATCTTATACAGTTTCACCTTTTTTTTTTTTTTTAAGGAGATAAAAATGAGGTTTAAGGATAGCAGAAAAATTGGCCTGACAACACGATCTAATGAACCACAAAGCAGCTTTCAAAGAGAAAAAGTAGCAGGAAGTTCTTTCATACCGGGTATTAAAAATAGCCTGCACCAAGTCCTGGAATGCACACGGCAGTTATGTAATGATTTTTCAGTGACATGCATTAGGAAATATTCTCAGTACATGTTTTTCCTTCCTAACACCCAGTTTACTTTTCTGAAGTTTGGAAATTCCTCATATGGATGCTTCTAAGAAGTCTAAAATTATAATGTTCATTTGAATAACCTATCAATTAGCAAGCCACATAATGACAACATCTAATGGTACAATTGAAGTATTTGAATTTAATATACCATTTTCATAATGGTATAATATGAAACACACGATGGAATCCAGTTTCTTCTCCCCCCCCACAAGTTAGACTTGGTTTATTTCTGACAATGTAATGATTTTGCAATGGAGACACTAAAAGAGAGAAATCAGTTTGGGTACACATCGTAAATATTGAGAACAGCATCTCTCTTGGAGTACTGAGAAGTCTCCCAAATGTTTCAAAAAGGTTTATATGGAATTGGGTACCTTTTATAAATGGAAGGACTGAGGGGAGCCAGAACAGCTATATGTAGTTTATGCTATACTGAGGAAACTAAATGGTAAATTATTTTGAAGAATATCTTCCTCAGACTTTTCCTCAGAGGTTTCCCAGAGGTCTAGGCTCTGGATCTTTGCAGTATAATTTGAGAAGGTAATAAAGGAGTTGGAAACTTTTGGATTTTCAGTCCTACTGTTTTTTTGGATTACTTAATGTCCAGAACACATCTGCAACATCCTCTGCCTACAGCAAGTGTATCACACAAGGAAGGCAGATTACTTTGCTGTTTGCCCAGAACCTTTTCTGCCTTGTCTGTTAAAAACCACAGGCCCTCCCACAACCTTTAGACTTCCATGGCCACCGTGAACTTAATCACTAACATTTTTAAATTTTCATTTTTACTTCAAAGACAGCAAAATTCCCTGATGTGAAGACACACACACCTCTCCCACCTGTGTCACACACAGCGTCAGTATTTCCTAGGTTGCCACATATCAAGATATATCAGAAGCACAATTACAGGCATTTTTCATTATCCAGTCAAGTCAGTCATGGAGAGTGATAGCAAATATTATGGCAGGTGAAATTCTGCCCACATTTTGGCTCCTACTAAGAAGTTTTTCCCAATTCATGTAGTGGATAATAAATACCAGGAGATCCTAAATGGTCAAATATGACCATGGTAAAGCAATGGAGTCTTTTTTTAAGATGAGTAGAACTCTAACCTAAGTGTTGGGTCTGGCTTTCCTGAGATGTTTTAAAATATTTTCAAAACTAAAAATGCATTTTTGTGCAGCAAGTGAAGCTCCATGCTGTTCTTTTTGAGAATACAGAAAAACCTGATCAAAGTACAATCAGATAAAACATCTGATTTATTTTCTCTTCTTACTGTTCTGCAGAAAGACAGAATTAAAAAATCCATATCTGACATGTGAACAAACTGTACCATATCCAAAATATTTCATTTTGGAAAGATACATAAAAAATAAAAATAGGAGAACAAGTTAGCATCCTGGAGGGAACCTATCTGTTTGATAAAATATTTAGAAATATCTCACTTGGCTGTCTAAAATAAAATGAAATGGGGCATACTGAATTCATGTAAAAAATTTATTTCAGAAGAAGAGATAAGGAAATGAGCACCAGAGCTGAGATAAAAGTTAGCTTTTCAAAAAGACAAACATAATTTTAGAAGATCAAAGTGTCTTTAAGGCCATAAAATGAAAGAAAACCTGGTTATTAACACATTCATTTGCTTCTAGATGCTGTTATACAAATATATTTCTGGGAATCCAGTGCCTAAAAAGTAATTTGTGAATAAGTCAGTACTTATTTTTCTACACTGATACATAGGCAAGGCTCGAGCTGTTTATGAGGGGAGGAACACAGTTTCATGCATAGTATTCAAAAGTGCTCCGAGTTACAGGAAGACTCATCATTCAGCCTGATTAGTTTACAGGAACTGAAGCAAACAACATTCTGTGTTTTCTTACATATTTTATGACTATTTTCATATAAGCAAAAATCAGACTTTGTCCTTTCTGAGGAAACGACATTTTAGAGCAAGGAGAGAATTACAGAGTCTTCTTTCATTTAACTCTTCTGACAGCTTTGCTTCACTCAGTCACTTGTGAATATTTCTGAGTTTTATTTGATATATTAATTTTTCCTATGAGATTTGCTGTCACTGAATGTGATATTCGAGGTCAACAGTGCAAATGTGATTGTAAATGAAAGCCTTTATTTTGGCTGAATTTAAAACCTTGAGTCTTTTCTGTCCCTAAACAAACATGGGAAATCTCTTTTGCACATTCAGCGAAAAAAAATTTCCTTCTTTTCCCAAAATTTGTTCTTACTTTGTTTGCAATTTTCCTTTTTTCCATAAATCTTTATTCTCTTGGTTAAAGTTGCTGATGTATCTAAATTAACAAGTCCTATTATATTCATAAATGGAGCAAACTTGAGCTCACCTCTGAAACCCAAAGCAAAGCTCTGCCACACCACATTTTCATCTGCTTTCCAGAAAGGCAGGGATTATCCTGTAGCACTGAAGGCTCTGCTTTCATGGTAGGAAGGAATTCTGGATTTTACACTGTTTGCTGGCTATGCACAACAGAAGAATAGACAATACCATCTGAGCTTGGGACAATTAACAGGATGTCTTTAGAATATTTTTATTACGTTAATCTTTTCTTTTGCTTGAGCCAGCATTCCCCTTGAGAGGAAGAGAAATGATGCTGAGACAACTTACTATTGCAAATTAATTGTATGGTCCATTTCCCAAGCATTTAATTTGGCCACAGCAACCTGTTCAACTCAAATGAGTTGTCAGAAAGTGACATAAAAGAGAGGCCAAGTTCTTTAGAGGTGGCCAGTAATTTTAAAGGATGAAGGGAAATGGCTGGCACTATTGCTTTTATCCAAGTAAAGCCTCTTCTAAACAGGGTAAGGGAAAATCAAGTGATTTGGCCTCACCAAAATTCATGCTACTTGAGACTTTTTGAAATGTTGATTGAAGGTGAACTACAGAGTGGAACAGAAGACTGAGGAAAGACTTCATATGGCAAAAGCATATGAAATATGTAGAAAAAAGTGTAACATTTCTTACTTCTCATAACAGATAAGTCTGAAATTAGCAATATAAATTTGGGATAGGAATTGAGATAGGTGCATCTGCTCAAGCCTACATGCAAGGCAGCTCTCCCTACCTGCACAAGTATAGGTATGTCTGTTGTGAAGAGGCCAGTACATCAGACCTCTTGCTTCCAAGTCAACAAGGTCTGATTTTGATCTTTTACAGCATGGCTTGTTTATTCTTTTTTAGTTCTGGCATTCTAGAAAATATTTCCTTGTGTGTAGCCCTTGTCTGCGTCTGCTCTTGGTATGTGGACCTCTGTGATCCAGCAATCCTGGATCCTTAACCCATGACCTCCAGCTTTCCCAGCCTGCTGCCTCAGTGCTTCTCTCACAGCTGTATGGATTTTAGCTTTTCAAAGTCCAGTTTGATTCATTCTCTCAACACAGGAACTTATCTTCAGGACAAATATTTTTGGAACCACAAAGGTATAATTTTATAGTTAAAGACATCACATTTTTCTGGGAAAACATAAAGGCAATTGGTAATGGATTAGATAGAATTTGACATTTGATCAGACTCTTGAGGACTCTCTCCCTGAGTAAATTCTTTTCCACTAGAAATGTTTTTTGTCCAGGAAGCAACACTTAAAATTTTCTCTGCCATGAAAAAATTCTGAAGAACCTTATAGAAGGTGGTGTATGACCTTAAAGAAGACCTCCATCAGCCTGGTTAGTAATCATAATGATGTATCCTTCTTCCATGAAGCAGGCAGGAGTAACCAAATAGTTCTGATAGGGAATTACTCTTTGAGATTAGGACATAGACATTTTAGTTATAGGGAGGAGAAGACTAATAAACATGAATACAAATTTGGAATAGATTAAATACTTGTTCTGGTGCATTTTCAAGATAATTAGTTCCCATTTTGTTTGCACGTCCTAGAGATGACTTATTTTCCGATAATTACTTTTCATGATTTTAGATTTCACAGAAGTATGATTCACAGAAGTGCAGGGACTCCTTTTACTAAAATGACCTTGAAGAACAGATCTGTTTCAGTCTGTGCTTAATCTCTTCCTTTCCTGACTCCTCTTACCACTTTCAAGAAGCCAGAACCATCAGCTACGTTCCCTCTGCAGGCTCCGGGCTCCTGCCAGCTCGACTGCCCTGCAGATGGTGGCCAGAAGCAAAGCTCTTTGCAGGGTTTGGGCACAAGCTCGTTCTAAATGTTACTCAAAAATCCTAATCTGAGTCTTGGTACCAGATATCCATTCATTTATTAAGAACAAACACAGCAGACAACTAATGCTGCACTTTTTCTGTTATTCAAACCTGCTGCTAACAATGAAGAAGATGATGTCATTCCCTGGATGTGACAAAGGACTAATATTATATGCAGTAAAAACAATGAGTCAACAGTTTCTATGCCCTTGAGGTCAAAGCATTCAGCAGTTTTGAAAGTAGACTGTTCTTTTTTTGTGCACAGAGCTTGTAGTTGTATATTAATACAAAATGTGTGAAATCAAGACATTGATTTAAAATGATAATTAAAAAAACCCACAATTTTTTTTAGTTTCAAAGAGAATGTTTCCAACTAAAAACCCAATTCAATTACCTTACAACATAAACTAATTGATAATTTTTTTTTCCCCCAGATATGTTAAATATAACATTGCAAAACACTTCTCTTTTTTAGGTCAAAACCACATTATCTATGTTATCATTTGTATGATCCTGAGAGGCACTCTGCAGTTCCCAGTAACAGAAGCATGAACTGTATTAATGCGTAAGTAAATAATATGAAATTTTCTGGAGATATTTTGTAATGGTCTGAAAGATATGAAAGACCTTTAACATGAAAATGTGTTTTGACAGATAACTGAAAGTAAGCTGTGTAACAACCAAAGTTTCCCAGATTTTCTGGAATACACGAGGCATTGATCAAATCCTGGCCACCTCTAACCACAGCTGCATCTAGCTCAGGGTAGTGCACCAAGTGTTGTGTTCATGCAGATCTTTCCTTCAGCAACTCTGAAACCATTATGAGCATTATTATCCTCCTCATACAGGCAGTGAATCCAAAGCACAGAGAAGTGACAGCTCAAGGTCATTTAAAAGTCAGGAGATTTTGGAAAAGAACCCAGATTTCTCAATCCCTGTCCAGCACTCTGCCCACTGGGCTCCATTGCCTCACTGAGCATCGGCCTGATACAGCTCCTTTTCCAAACTAGACAGAATTTAACAACTTTGAGGAGTTTTCAGTTCACCATATTGTTGTCTATAATAGTTTTATTTTGTGAAAAAATAGACTTGCCTAATTAGATCAGGTTCAAGTGCAACGGAATCCCAGGCCAGCTGCAGTCTCCATTCCTGTTGTCCTTCAAATTTAGAGACAGGGGAGCAAACTGGATTATATCGAGATGGGCTTCTATGCAGGGAGAACTATAATTTTGCCTGCATTGACGCTATCTATCTGTGTTTTGGATTAAAATAAGCCTTAGTGTGGAATAAATAATATTCATCATCCTGACAATTAACTGAAATGAAATCTTAGACTCTGAATCCCAAGGAATTTCTTCTGGCATGCTGACAAAGTGCTGGACAAAGTCTTCTCAGTTTATGCTGACCACTTTAGTGTGTCACCTAAAATAACTGCAGTGGGTTCAGGCATAGCTCGTGCAGAAGATCCCAGGACCAAGTGATTACTTACCCCAAACATGGAGAGCACATCTGGCAGCCTGGCTGGGCAGCATCCTTTTATTGAAAAAGTAAATGCAAGAGGCATGGCTCAGGCTAATCTGTTAACTCTCATGTCTTATGATGCTTAAGAAACTCTTACCTTTTAGACATTTAAATTAAATATTTAAGACCTAAAGACATCCCAGGTGTTTTTGGGGTTCTGTCATATGGCTGAAGTGAGACCAGGAAGCTCCTGAGTTCCCCAACAGCCACAAGGACTCCAGGACTCCACATGGCTCCTCAGAAGTAACAGAACTCAGTGCATTTTAGTGATGAGGACTTGTTAGAGCATTTCAATTGCAACATAGACATTTCCACCAAAAATTACTCATAAACTCAAACAAAATCAGACAGATCTGAGACAAGACAAAATAAAGAGACTAAAGTAACTTACAGAATTTTCTCTGGGATATCTCAAGCTAATTACAAATCCTATGGTGTGCAGAGCCTGGTATTTTCATTTCCACAGACCTGATTTCGATGTCACATGAGGGATGATGAAATACATTTCCCATGTGAAAAAGACAGACATTAGTCTCCTTTTCAAGCTGTGAGATATTTTTGCAGGCAACATTTCTTACTGTCTAATGAAAGCCAACACCAGAATGTACTGCAGGAAGATTCACATATGCTGCAGCCATGTAGGTGTGCTGTTCAACTCCAGTTACTCACACAAATACAAATATAATTATATTAAAGTTATTACTGGTTTATGTAATATGTAGATTTATGAACCACAAACAAAAATAGAGGCTTATATCCTAGTGTATTCCAAGAAGGCATCTTCACCTGACCTTTGTTTTTAAAGCCCTAATCCCAGCAACCAAATGTGAAAACTTTCTTAACATTAAGTACTTTTAGTACGATTGAAGCTGTTTCCTTGTTAGACAGGATATTAGAAGTTTAAACTAAGGACAGATATTCCTATTCAGGAAAATAGTAAAGATCATACTTAAAATTAAACATGTCTTAATATTATCTTGTAAATCAAAGTTTACCTAAGCAGGTTACACTTCCAAAAGAATATTATAATGAGACTGCCATAATGCAAAGGAATATTATGAGGCATCAGCAACATTATTATTTAAAATTTTTGTGCATATGAGGTCTGACAAAACTATACTTTTGTTCAGTGTTAAGACTGCCAGCACAAAAATATCAGATCAGTAGCATTTATAAATTTATAAAGACAAATGTATTCTTAATGTTAAATAATATAGATAGAAAACAATAAAAAGTTTTTCATGAAATCATGAAGCAAGTCATTGAGCTTTGGGCTATTTTATGTATATGTTAATCACATCCCCATTAGAACTGTCAGTAGGTCAGTCCTTTATTATATGTTGCAGTGTCTTTTTAGAACTTCATTCATAACTATCATTTCAACAAACCAATTTATACAGTATAGCATCATATTATTGATCTGCAACAGTATTACAAGCATGGATATAGATTTAGCTATGGTCCAGGCCAGGGTTGGAGCCAGTCTGTTCCTGAATTGCAAGATTGGGTTGGGAATGTTGGATGGAGGATATCCTGATGTTAGACAAGCAGCTAAATGGGTATGGTGAGTGGGCTTTCTTAGTGAGCTGAAGAAATAGGGCAAGATTTTAGTTGGGATAATTTATTTTCTTGCAGAAAATCTGCCCTATCAGTTAGATGGAATTATTACCCACTCACAGCATTCTTCACAGCTAGAATGTTATTAGTCATTCCCCTTAACAGAAACCTAGCACTGTGGTTTCGGTGACACATTGAAAACTTATTTTGATCTTTCTTGTGCTTTCAGATGGCAATGTATTGTCTCCTTCTTGATCTCAGAATAATGTCCATACTGAAAAAAAATAAAATTAAAGTGAATAAAAGTTGATGTGGATTTCTTTGTAAATGCTGGTTATGGACCTCCCACAATGAATCAGGTTTTTCTCCTGAAAGTCTCCTGTGTACTTGTTAGGAAATTGTCTGCATTATTGCAAATGCTGTATTACATATGAGAATAAAATATTGCCCTTTAAAACAGGAGTGGATGTTATCACTTCAAATGTGCTTATATGTGTTTCCTGTGCTTAGATACAGCCCAGCAATAACAATACCACAATTACCAGAATGTATAATCTATAATGTGGCCCTGTGTAAATCAACACACAGCTGAAGGCGTCGCACACATCCTGCAGGATACCACTGCCACTCTGAATTGTTTCCGGTTAACGCTGTGCATCTGCAGGATGATTTCGGAGCCCTGCTCAGGCTGACTCCGAACTTAGAATACTGGAAGTTAACCTCCTTCTAGTAAGATCTAGGTATAGACACTGAGCTGAAGCATGTTTTGTTCATGATTGCCTAAATGGGAAACCAGAAAACCAGATTAAGAGGAAAACCAGTTTTTGATATTTTAAAAATATTTACGGGATTTCCAGAAAGGGTGCAAAAATCATTATAAATATTGCAAGGGAAAGTGTTTTGGATCTCAATTCAGTTGTTAAGTTACTAAAATAATGCATACCTGGGGTTTACATAAAGTGGAGACTTAAATGTATGATCTCAGATGCTCTGTCATTCCCTTCAGAATAGAGTATAATTTCTTCTCTATGTAAAATATCTGAAAAATAAACATTTTTGAAAGCAATTTTACAAAGTCAAACAAAAAATGAAGTCCAAACTAAACCAGAAATATGTCATTTTCATTGCAAGACACATTGCAGCCATACATTCAGAACAATCTTACAGGAATACTCTGACAATGTCTCGGTTGTGATTCAGTTAGTCCAAACTAACTGGATAGACTCAGAAATTAAATCTAGTTGACCTGTTCAGTGACTTTATATTTTTAGTTAGTTCTCTAATTCTGACTTTTCCAAACAGATGTTAAAAGCAATACAAAGTTTTAAAATACTGTAAAGCACTTTAAGATAAAATTTATAGATCTGATCCTTAAAAAAAAAAAAAAAAAAGAAGTGTCAGTTGTGTTATTTGACAACTTTTAGAACTGGACTAAATAAGAACTGGACTCTAACTCTCATTCTGCATTATAACTGGGGGACAAACCATCTTTCCTGAGTATATGTAATTTCTACTGAGTCTCTTACAACCCACCAGAATTTTAGTATGTTTTAAAATAATAATATAGCAATATGCAGAAACATATTATGCAAACACTGTTTTTCTTCTTGTTCTGATACAGGTCTACCATACCAAAGAGAGATTCTAGCTGGAAGAAACAATCGGTGCAGTGCTTGCCTGAAAGGTATTTTAAATTATCCCTTTTTCTTCCTGCTTTTGGTACAAAATAATGTGATGAATAAACAACTTAATTTATCCATTGGAGAAGCTCACAGAGGGTATATCTTGTATTAACATGCATACCTGTATTGCAGAGGTCACTGAGGGGAGCAGGGCAGGTGTGCAAGAAGCAACCACGGCCTGGTGGCCAAGGGCAGCTGAAGAACTAACACACACATTCAGGGAGAAATGACCAAGGCCTTCTGCACTTCAGCTCTTCAGGGACATACAGGCCTGCTATAAAACAGTGCAGTCATTCAGACCCATTCAAACAAATTTTTCCTGTAAGTTTTTTTGCCTTTTCTGTATTGGGTGGTACATTTCACATCTTACGTTCCCTGTTATCGCCTTTTACTTTTTCTAGTCTAATCTTGTGTTGAAAGGTGCTCATAAGCTTGATCACTTGTGCTGAACACAGTTTGGGATGAACACAGTTTGGGATGGCTGCCTTTTTAACTATGATTGAAGGAAAAATACTACTGAATTTACCTGTATACATTAACCCAGCTGCTCTCATAGCAGGGCCCTCTGTAAGCACTTCATACCCCTTTGGAATTAAGTCAACTGTACATTATCATAAGACAGGGAGTTTGGCTACCCCTTGCTGTAGAAAAACTTGAAAAATTAGGGTTTGATGTGCCACAGCCACACCAGGGTAAGTGCATGGAAGCTGAAGTTGCAGATGAACTATTCTGCTTGTCAGGATTTGGGCTGACTCCTGGGGTATTGTTGAAGTGATCTACATATATATAGGACACATCCATGGGGCACAGCATGGATAACCCTGCCTGAACACACACAGCTCTTCATCAGTCTGTCTGCTTAACCCTGAGCTGTCTTTTCATTTTTGTACATGATCTGGGATGGACACAGGTCTGTGGGTGCTGCTCCCACTCAGCAGGCAGACACACAGGGGGTTTAAAATAAAAACTTGCAAACCTGTGATACTATGCTTATGAAAAAATTATTAATTCTTTAAAGGTGCAGATACTTTAGTTAGTTGCAAAAAGCAGGTAGAATTAGGAAATTATATTTGTCTTATTTATTGCTAACTTCTTAGCTGTGGCACCACCTTGTGGACGGTACTACACGGAGTGAGAACAAATGGCAATGAAAACAACTAAAACAGGCATTGTGGAAAAACAACTACAGTCACATATGATTTGCTAAAGCAGAGTAAAATAACAAAATAAATTATTTCTAAAAATCCACTTATGAAATAAAATGTATAATAAATACTGTCATCAGGGTACTCAGTTGTCTTTGCAGCTTTTACCAACTCTTCTGTACAAGCCAAGAAAAGGGGCAGCCTTCAAAACTAATTTTGTTCCTTCTCAATTGACTAACCAGCAGCATCTGAACCCCAGTTCTGTTGTTTCTGTATAAGCAGACATGACTTTTGCAACTATCCCAAGCAACGAGATCTGCAAAGTCAGAATCATAATGCTGAACACATGGAGAAAACCTCAGGTCCTGCTCCATAAATGTAAACTCAACAGTGAGATTGGTGTCTAAGCTAAGCCAAAAGAAAAATAATCTCTGACAAAGATAAACTGGTGGGTCTTTCAAATGCTCACTGAAATACAAACCAAACAAAAATAAATTTAAATTCCAGTCTGTTGGTCATTAGATTCCCAGAACCTTTCACAGTTGAGGTAACAGGGTGTTCCTGTTATGAACACTCTATCTGCTGTACATCTAAAAAGATGAAACAGCTTATGCTACTAAGTTTTTTTCCCTTGGGATATTCATACAGTAAATATTACAGTTATTTTACTTTTTGTACTCAGTAATAGCCTACTATAAGTGCACTGTTAGGAAAAAATACAGGGCTTTCAAACTCTTAGTGATTATTCTTATAGATTGGCTGTTGTTTTCAATTTAATTTAATTATTTATTTCTGAAAAAACAAGGCATTGGCTACTCCTTATTCACACTGAGTGCAGAGATTCTCTTTCTCCTTAGACATCATCAATGTAATTCTATTCCCCATTGCAATCAGATGCATAGTGCAGACTTATTAATGGCCTTAGATGTATCTGGATGGAAGTTTTCATCCAGAAAATTGCAGGAGCAGTTACTGTAAACACAGGGTGAGTGACACAGAAGAGACTGAACCGAGTCTATTCTTATATTGAACTCAGTTTATAAAAGTATCTTATTTCTTATTTTTTTGAGCACATGTAAATGTTATTTTTGTGCCCATCACATTCAACTGATTTGCTTTTAGGAAAGAAGCTAATAAGCTGTGAGGCAAAAATAGCTTTATATCTCCATAATGGTATTTTCTCCAGAGACTTGGAACTCCCTTGAATATTTTAATTATCTCTTTCCTAAAAGTCAACAGAGTAGCATGGCACTATATTAAAATAATTTTCTTTGGGTTTCTGCAAGAACTGATTTCTTGCTGAATTAGCATATCAACCAGGAAACCAATTTCCCCAGCATCAGTGACCTTATGTCACTTTATGTATTACAGAAGTGGTTTCAGAGGGCTGCAACAGTTTAAAATTATTCCCTATAAACCCACTTATTGAACTGACACATGCAGGAGGCAAACCCCTGAAATTATGTTGCTAATCTACACAGTTTAGAGGCAGATTTCTGCATTTTCAAATGTTGCACCCACTGACACAGAACCGTGGTGGGTATTAATAGAAAATGGGATGGAACAGGCAGAAATTTGGTCAGGCTGGAGAAAATCCTGTGAGGGAGTGAACGAGTGAAAAAGCAGCCAGAACCCCCAGGGTAAGACCACGGGGTACACAGCCCTTGTGTGGGGGAACAGAGGGGGCTCCTACCACAGGGAGAAGTGGAGAAAGGGATCAAACCTTACACATGAAAGTTTCAGGGGGTCCTTTAACAAGAGGAGAATTTTGAGGTGACATTCAGAAAGTCTGCAAAAAGGGATGGATAAACCTGGCCTCCTCAAGCCCAAACGCAGAACCAATCTGGTCTACAGAAAAACAAAGTGCACAAGTCTCTAGCTATCAAAAGACAAGGTAATATTATTATGTTATTTAATACTTTTTTTTGGGGAATGAAAGTTGCATAAGCTTCTATGCTTATTAGACATTAGATTTAATTTCCCTGAGAAATGGGTGACTTGGAGCTAAGTCAGGCTTTTATAGATGAAATAGGTTATACATTTATAAAAGTAAAACAGTACAAGTAGGAACTGCTGCTAGAGGTGTCAATTTAAAGTAATACTGTCCCCACCAAACCCCCAGTCCCACGCAGAGACTGTAGAGGAGCCTGAATCAGAGGAGATATGCTGTAAAAGCATTAAGTCAGGGAAAAGTGGTGGCAGAAGACAGCAACTTATGACTAAGTGTATTTGACCTTCATGTGTTATTTTTGTCTGAAGTCTCAATTTTGTGGTTTTGGGATGGGCTCATCCATAGCAAAATTTGACATCTTCTAATAATTATCAGAGGTGCTATTTATACATTTATGTCTTGGTCTGTCAGTCTCAATGTGACTCCATGTATTGATAAAGAAACAGGTTATTTACTTACTGTTTCACTTGCTGAAGTGCAAACCCAAAATCCAATCAAATGCTTTATAATCTATTTATCTCCTAATTCCTTGTGCAACATTTCTCATTTTCTTGTTTTCCAGTGTGCTTTCCTTTTTATTCTTAGAGGCAACATGAAAGACAAAGAGTTTTCAAAAGGAGGAGGATCTGGGAATTCTCAAAACTGCAAGTTAGTTTGTTGGCATTTTCATGATGAAAAACCACAGGTGAATCTTCTTACATTATCTTTGCCTTTCCACATAAATCACGTTGTTTTAAAACTATGAAAGTCTTTTTTGAATTTAATCTTTGTTCTTATTGTGAAGGTGCTGTAAGAATAGTTACAAACTAAGTGCCATAGAATATGCAATGCAATACATATTTTGATTTTACCTTGCTCAAATTATGATATTCTCAACTCCTTGAGACATAGTATGAGCTTATTACTGAATATGTCAAAATACATTTTAATTTATTAATATCAGTACTAGTAAGGAAAGAAATTGCGGAACAAATCAACAAATAAATTCTGCACCATAAAGCTCCAAATATTAATTTCTAAAGTATGTGATAAGATTTTACAGAGCAAGATTAAACTAAAATATGCGTGCTCAGATAGAGAGAGGTTGTTACCATCTGCAGTCCAGCTGAAGTGAGAGAACATTATGGGTATTCAGTGTCATTAAGACCCAAGTCATGTCTATATTTGTATTTTTAAGCGAAATATCACTCTGATGAGACATTCAAAATACTTAGCAGCTCTCATTATGCCTTTTCTGGGCCTCAGCCATCTGGATGGATTTCTAGGGTCACAGCCTTTGCTCTCTTTAGGATTCCTAAATAATTGAGTTCCAGTTAAAATGCTGACAAGACATAACCAAACTGCTTCAAATATTCACAGTCTGGAAGCACCTCTGGAGATCATCCAGTCCAAACCAGTCCAACACAAAGCAGAATCACCCAGAGCAGGCTGCTCAGGAGCTCGCCCAGTTGGGTTTTGAGTATCTTCAAGGACATCAACTTCAAAACCCCTTAAGGCAGCCACATGACAGGTGCTCCTCTTAATCATCTTCACGGCCCTTTCCTGCCCTCACTCCAGTATGTCCATGTCCTTCCTCTTGTGGGGAGCCCAGAGCTGGGCACAGCACTTCCACTGAAGTCTCACCAGTGCTGAGTAAAGGAGAATCACCTCCTTTGATCTCCTGGCAGTACTTTTCCTAAAGCAGTCCCGGATGCTGTGGGCCCTCTTTTCCAAGACATATATGTTTACAGATATAACAGAATTTTAAGGACATGACAAGTTTTATATTTCCAGGGTCTGCTATCTATCAGGGCAATACAAACTATATTACTCTGCTAATACATGCTTTTATGTTAGTATCAGGGATTGTATTTATGTTCTCATTACATGCTTTTCCTAAATAACTGGCCCATTAAAACCAGTTGTTTGGGATGACTACACAGTGCCTTGTAAAAACATCTGTGCAGAGACTGCTAAAGGTAACACTGAAAACTAAGTGCAGATCAGGGCATCTTTGTAGGAATGAAGGCATCCTGGAAAACTGCAATTCTACAGAATAGGAATTCTCAATTTCATCATGTTGTTAGTGTTAGGACCTAAAGATAGCAGATTAATTACTATTATGTTTAACTCATAGATAACCTTTTGTAGCAGTAACATCCAGCTCATAAACTTCCACAGTTTCCAAAGGCGCTCCACACTATATCAGAAGCCAAAAATCCAGTTCTCCCTAATGTATTCCTGAGAACCTTCCACTTCCTCTGCAGCTGCCACAGTGTAACTGTGGACAATCCACTTACGTATTGACGATACACAAATTTTCTGTGGAGAAAAGTCCATAGATTTTCCAGTGGGTCCTCAGGCAGCCTAAAGAAATGAGACTTCTATTAGATTTGTTGTTTGTCTTGGCAAGGAAGAGAGCAACCTTGTTCTTGAAAAATCTACATTTATTTCCCCATCTATAAACAATTTTCATCAGTTCTTCCATCTGCAGTATAAGTCTTTGTTTGGCAAACAATTGCAGTGTTTCTTGTTATACATGTCAAATTGTTTCTGTTCTGCATGAGCTATGATGACTTAAAAGACGAAAGTTTCATGTGGTGGAAGGAGTTTGTTCCCTCTGAATCCAGTAGTGCCTTTATTGCCCTGGTTGGCTCATTATTTCTTTGCATTTCTCATAGTCTGTGGCTGCAGAAAACAGGAACAATTAGGTGAAGCAAAACTCCTTGCCATTAGTGACATACCAGTACACGAGCCAATACACAGTCTAGCTAACGTCCTTTCACCTTCTGGAACAGTTTAAAGCAGGATGCAAAATATTCTTCCAAAAATATACAAAGTAATTTCCATCCATTTTCCTATAAAGCTATGCCAAAACCCTGGGAAAGCCTTTTGACTCCAGCCTACATGCTCAAAAGAAAACTTAGGAGACTGGCAAAACCCCACAATATAATTAGGACAATGCTGGGACTCAGATTAACATTATGAAAAGCAAACACCTTTCATACCACTCCCAGTTCTCACATATCCGTGCTGAAGTGACATTAAAATTCAGATGCAAGGAAGCAGAGTAGCTCTTCCCAAAACAACACTAGATTGGTCCAGGTGGCCACAACCTGCACGATTTTTCATAGACTGACTTTCCAAACTGCCTCATAGCTGCCTCTTGGTCTCAGAGATGTTGAATATCTTTCTCAGCTTTTTCCAATGCAGACCAGATGTTCTATTGTGATAATTCTCTCATGGGCCTTTTCCATTTTGACTCTCCATCAGCTAGGGATCCAAAGAGACATTACTTGAAAAACAGGAACCATAAAAGAGCCAGGAACTTATAAATTAAAACATAAACATTAATTTGTTTTCCAAAATACAGATGTCTTTTGTCAGTTCAAGCCTTGATCTCTCCACCAGTTAAAGGCAGCAGTTGTTCTGTGGAAGCATGCACTGGAAATTAGCCAACGGGCATTAACTTTTGGTTCTGATAGAACTGAGGAAAATTTGAAACAGAAACACAGAATTAAAAGTTGTGATAGTAATTACTGTCTGATAACATTTTAAAATGCTCATGACATTAATACCAGAAAAAGTGTCTTACCATAAGGAACTGTAAATTACTGAAGCTTTTGGACAAGACTTGGAAGAGTCTGGAGCTGTCTTTGATGGTGGCAGAGGCCTTTCCTTCTCCTTACCTCATTGATCTGTTAAGGCTCAAGGACAGGGATCCATCCCTGGGGAAGTGGATCCTAAGCTGGTGACCAATGCAATGGGATTACAGCAATGTGGCACCACCACAGCTCCAGAGGAAGGGACTGGGCTGGAAGAGGAAGGGACACAAAGCAGACACAGCTTTAAAAGAACACTTTCATACATTACAAACACAAGTGCTCAAGGTTCAACTGCATATATTTTGTAATTACATAACACATCAAGCCTTGTTTTCAAAAGGTCACTGAAAATTCATCTTTTTTAATGCTAAATCACTTGATATATCAGTATTATTACTATATCTTTTAACATTTTTATATCAATAAAAATTTAATATGAGAATATTTAAAATAGCAGAAAGGCTAGAGGCAACAAAAGAAAACATCTTGAAAATGTGCATAACAAGGAGATAAGGATTAAAAGTTACTTTCTTTTTTTAATATGACCTACTTGTGCACTAATTTTTTATCTTTAAAAAGTAGCAATTCACAAGTCACACCTCTTCATTCCCTTTCAAATCAATTTTATACACCTACACAATTCTTCTGACAGTGGATTACTGCAGGTGTACACTTAAATCTGGTGTTTCCAGTCCTGCTGTATTTTCTTGATAAAATCTATTAGTACAAGAGATTCATATTACTCTGCAACTTTCAGCAATTAACTCCTCTCTTTATGATACACTGCAACTGAACATTTTATCCTACATATTAGCTGTACAACAGATTGCTCTTCATGATGTGATCAGTCTCCTCTTCATATAGGCATATACAAACAACTATAATTTTTAATACAATCCACTATAAAAAGTATCACTGAATGTTTGCCCTTGTCTTATACTCCTCCAAAGACTTCTGCTTTTACCAACACTGGCTTTTTCTAGAGCTTTCTGCTCAGAATAAGGCAATTGTTTGTCCTTTATACCAAAGCTTGTCCTGTCTCTGTACTACAGGGAGCTCACTTGGTGGAGCAGGGATTCTGAGCAATCATTATTCCCTCACTGGAATAAATCCTTGCTTTCCAACACCATTTTATTACAAGCTTTACATATTCATTTTCTTTTCCCAGGCTACAGCTTCTCCTCTAGATTTCACACCATACTAATATCTGTCTGTACTCCTATAGTTGAATTGTTTGTGCTTCATTATTTAAGTGCAGGGAATTCTAAGTAGCTGTTCCCACTTCATATGCTCTTCCCTTGAGGGGTGAACTACCCTCTGCTGTTCCCTGTCTCTCAAGGAAGAAACAACTTCCATGGAAAGGAGCCGCAAAACTCCTTTCATGGCTACACACTAAAAGAGATTTTGATTTTGACTGCGCATGCTGGTCCCAGCAGAATTTGCTCTGAGGTAAAATTTTAGTCCTCCATATCGCAGAAGTTCTAATATTCTCTTCCCTAAGGAGAAGACTGAGGTAAAAGCTGGGAATACGCATTTTTCTCAAAGGTTTCGCCCTAGCTCACACAATTCCTCAAAGATGTCCTTCACCAAAAATGTAGAATTCTATTCCAAAAGAGGCTTTGGATTGCTATGAGAAACAAAAAGAGTCAGTCAGGAACTCCTCAGCATCCACAGATGTTTCTGTAAATTTTTAATAATATGTTGGTAATATGCATTCATAATTTTATCTGTTAATTTATTAAGAACACTGACTAACAGTGACTAAGTAGTGACTTTTTTTGATCTATATATGTTAAAAGTCAGTAACAGTGACTTTTTTGATCTATATATGTTAAAAAAGAGTTGTCTTTATAAAATTCCCAGACTATTGAAGGATGAAAATCTAAGTATTTCGATTCAATATGAAGTAAACAGTTATTTTAAACTTGAAGTCTAACGTGGCAGATGTGCATTCACTTCTACAGATAATTTTAAGTAATAAAATTCAGACTATTATTTCCTGGTTTTGTCATGTCCACATCACAAACTTTTGTCTCTTTTTTGATCTCCATGCTTAGCCAGACATCCATTTGTAGGAACAGCAACCTCTGTTCTCCTCCCAACAAAGGGCTTGTACAGCACCCTATTCACACGCCTTAATCCTTTTTACTCTCCTCATCCCTTCCAAGTAAGCCACTCCAACCAACATTCCCTGGGTACATTGCCTTCACAGAAGAAGTGGTTGCATTTTCAGCTGGAGGTGTTTCAGCAGGGAGGCACTTCTCCCAACCCTTCCCTAGATGTCGCTACAATTTCTGGCTACTTCATTACAGTCCTAATTACTAAATGGAAAACTACCATATAGGTTCCTGTTTTCTTCATATAGAAGAAACAGAAAACTGTATCTTCAGAGTGACAAAAAGATGTTTAATGTCATACTGAAACTTGAAAACAGCTTTTAACACAGGCTTGTTTTCACACTCTTTTTACTTCCCTAACACTCTGCCTACCAAGTACGTTGGCTCATTGAGTCTGGAGCTGCTTGACCTTTTCCATTACTTTGTGCTGGAACAAACTATCTCCTCAAGGATATTTCCAAGGTTTCCAGATTCAGCTTTCATTCATGCTTTGCTATTTTCTTCTCTCTCCACAATTTTTTTCAAAGAATGCCTTTCTGCCTTTATATGATTTTGCTACCCAAAGACTCATTTATGCTACACAAATACTATAGGACACAATTCTGTGAGTTCAAGGCAGGATTCAGGCTTGTTAGTGTTTTAGCTGAATCATACTGAGTTCTGGGGACAATATCCTTGTTTCCATCCCTATTTTTCACCTCTCTGTAATTCATGTTTTGTTCCTCTGGAAATAGCCTTCAAAAAGCATATGCTGATTTCTACTTGTGAGTGAAGTTTCCATATTGTCCAGAAATATGAAGACTCTCCAGTTTATTGCAAAGACCACCAAAACATCTTCAGATTTCCTAAGTATTTCAAATCTGTTGTGCTGAAGTAGTCATTGATTGGTTGTCCACAAGATGGGGCTTCTACAACAGAGATCTTTGTATCCAAATTTAAGATTCGGATGTAAAAGCTATGAATGGCATCACAGTTGACAAGAACATATTTTCAAATTTCGGCACAGGAATGGTCCTCACAAAAGGAACTGCACTCCTCATTTCTTGTGTAAAAACGATAATCCCTCAGGAAATCAAAACAGCAGCAAGTGATTTTATCTTGTCCCTAACCCTTGCACTGTACTGGTGTACAGCTTGTAAGTCAGAGGCAATATGCACATTGCAATCAGCCCGTGGCTGGCACAGATTCTGTGTGGTCACCTACACCTACACGAGGTTTTGTGGAACTGTACACAGACCAAAACACCAAATGAAGTGCATGTGGCTTTGAGATGTTTTCTAAGTCAATATATAGCCTAACAGTTGAATTTCTAAAACAGTGTGCAAGTCCTCTGTTAAGATGATAACACTTCCAAATGAAAGTTAGAGAAAGTAGCTCCACAGAGTGTGTAATTTCTATAAACTTCCTACAAGCTGAAAGAGGGAACAGTTTGCTGTTAACTAACTGTAGGCATGCCCTTCAAAATAAATTAAAAGAAAAATATTCTTAGACACAAACATTTTGAAACATTAAAAAAATAGCAATAGACTTACATTACCTTCAGCTGTCTTGTTTCACTGTGTGGGAAGTGTTTGTTTAAACAGTATGTTTAAAAAAAGGCCTCTTTCCTCTTTTGTCATGTAAGTAAACAATCAAGATTTTTATGTCTTATAGGAATCTCCCAACCAAAACCAGGACAGACTAAGAGATTGTACAATTACCTTCTTGTATTCCTTGTCATAGTATTAGAGACATCAGGCAGACTTAATTTAGGATCATTCCTGTTTTCTGCATGATGTAGTTGTTTTCTAGAATTTTTTGCAGGAAAGACAGTATTCCATCAAACCACAGAAGTGTTTGGGCATGCAAAAGCAAACACTGGTACAAATTTCCAGCCTGTCCCTCCCAGAGGAGGCTGTACCCACACAGACTAATGAAAAAATAAAACTGAATGTTAAGAAGAAGAAACATTTCTGGCCAGAAGGTAAAGCTGATTTCCCAGAGGCAGTCATTCACAATCACCTAATACTTTTAGTACAAAATCTTCAATGGTTCCTTCTCACACTCCTTCTGTTCAGTCTCCAGTAACTTGTCTGCTGCAATTCAGCTGCCTAAGCTGTCACAGACCAGACTTTCAACAGGAAGTACAAAACAGCACCCTTCAGAATAATCATCTGGAGAAGCATAAAATAAGAAAATCTGAGTAGGCAGGAATTACACAGAGAAGGATAGGGAGTGACAGGCTTGCCAAACTGCAGTCAATGATGTATTATGAAAAAGGAAGGACACTAAGTTTGATAAACGGCCTTTTTGCACACACTAAATAATACTCTCTTTACTCAATGCTGAGGTTTTAACTGGAATACTCTGTCCAGCTTGGTATGCCACACTTACTGGAAAAGTGGATCAAAGAAAGAGACTGCAGGACTCTTGAAACATATGGGAGATTTACAAATCATGATCCATAAGGAAAGACTGAAACAAATTTCTGTAACAATACCAACAGGACACATAATGAAGAGTTTGACTTGTAGCAAGCTTACATATGAGGAGAAAATGTGAAACTGGAAGGGATTAGAACACAGTACCTGAAGCCATCATTCAGTATCCAAACAGTTTCAATGGTTTTCTGTCAAGGAATGATGAAGATGTAGATGATCTTGGGCTGGACAGAGTTGTCTGCCAGAGGGTCACACTCCATAGGTTCTCCTGAATCCTTCCATGCATCATTTGATCACTCTGTTATTGCAGAAGATCTATAGCAGCTACTGACAGATAGAAAACAGATTTTAGGCTACAGGAAAAATGGTGAAAATCAGAGAAACAGGAAGACTTAGGAGAAGGTGAACAAGAGGTGTTTTAAGTTGTGCAGCAGAATATATATTCAACTTGGACAAGGGATAAATTCTCCAATTCTGCTTCAAAGAGGTTCAAGAATTTTGGGTACTACCTTACTGTTGCAGCAACCTGAAGGCCTTGTGAGGAATAAACATTCTCAAAGATAAATGTCAAATTCGGATGAAACAGTATCATGTTCAACTTCATACCTCTCAGCAGTTGAGGTAATTCTGGCTTTTAGACCTGCTACTTCAAATATCTATCTTTTCCCATACCTTGGGCAGAATATCCCTGAAGCTGCAGTGACAGTACCTGATGACTAACAAACTGGCCACTGGTGAACTCTGGCTAGAGCTTGCTCCTTGCAGGTTCAGGAAGTACTTACACACAGCAAAAAGTGAAGACAGACCAACACTTCAAATAAAATTTAAAAATAAATTAAAGTTTAAAAGATTAGTTAAACCACAGATTTCTGTGTATTGACTATCCACTACTTGTTGAATGCCAGCCCATTATTCGAGTCCCAAAGCCCGTCAGGAGGACATGTCAGCAAGTCACACACCGGCTCAAACACAACAGTTATCCTGCAGAGCTTGTGATTTCTTAGTATTCTGCTATTGGAAATGTCACCATCCATTCCATTTTCCCAATTTTTTACCTAATTTTTTCTTACTGGCATTTTCTAAGGGCATAAGAAAGAGCGAGAATCAAAACAACACAGCAATAAAGCATCTGTTGTAAATCACCTGAGAGAAACAAAACACTGTAAACCAGCCAGGAACCTTTTGGGGTTATCTCCACATAATCTACTGCAACTAAAACCATTCCTGAAACATGTGACCTAATCGGCCTTTCAAAGCCTTCAGTAAATGAGATTCCCAGATAATCATTTTCAGTGCCAAACTACTTTTGCAGTTTGAATTAATTTCCTAATGTCTACCTTAAATTTCCTACTCCAATTCCATCACCTCTTGCCCTAGACTCACTGAACATAAAGAAATACTTTTTCCTTCTCTCTGTAGAGAAACATTTTACATTTTGGAAGATCATTACTGTTTTTCCCAACACTTTCATTTTCTTTAAACTAAACAACCCCAATTCTTTCAGCCTTTCCTCTCAGATCATGTTTTATAAGTCTCTGATCATTCTTGAAGTTGAGACTGTGGAAACACACGGTACACAGAGAAAAAGGAAAATGAACTCCTACACAAAATTCACCAGGAAGCTGGGTGACACAGGATTTGTTTGAAGAGGTTACTTTTTTATGATAACTGTTTGCTTTGTTGTTTGGGTTTTTTTAGTGCCAAAATACATGTCCTTTTTCTTCTTTGTGACGTACAGTGTAGGTGCCCCAGTGCACAGAATAGCTAGGCATTATACTCCTTGCTGAAAAAAAACCATGCTGGATCTGGGCAAAAGAGTTATTATGGAAGGCAAGTTATTTTTGCCAATAATGGAAAACTTATCCTCACCAAGATAGCATCTTCAGGATAAATTAATTTAAGTGGTACTTGTGATACCAGGATAATTTAAGCAGAAGTTTAAGTAATTTTCAGAAACATGAGCAAAATCCTGCATCACAACATGCATTTCAGGGAAATATATTAGTTCCATAATTGCTTTCTAGAGCTGCATTCATTCTCCCGCAGAAAACAATATACAGTTGTAATATATACTGAGAAATGGTTCTATGGTTCAGCTAAAATGAACAAAACTAAAAACAATCATGTGTATTTTAGAAGATGCTATGTTCTTTATAATAAGATAAATTAATTCCATCATTCCCATAATCCGATTCACATATATAATAGAAGAATGTAATTTAATTCCATTCTTCAGAGGTATACAAGGTCTTTTTTTTTCCAGAAAAAGGTTTTAAAATAATACTGTGTCCCACTAACATTACCTGAGCAAACAGAGCTATCTCTGAACCTCTGGGTGCCATGGCATGGAGAGATCACTCAGAAGTTAACTGGGCTTCTGTATATGAATTGGGAATACAATCTTATCAAGAAGAAAGATAAGACATAATAAGAGACTATAAGTGCCAGGAAAATAAGCTTGATGGAAAAGAAGTGAAAAAACTTTTCCATGCTGAGGACACAAAAAGTCTTTAAAAAACTTTTACTGAGCATAACACGTTAAATATATCCAAAATGTTGTCCAACAATAACATGACCATGGATCATGTAAAATGATGACATTAAACGGTCTTTTATCTATAAATTAGGCAATTTATGATGTCAGTCTTGCAGAGAAACTATTGGGGTTTTACGTTCTCAGTGGATTTTAGATTTTTAACTCGAAAGGGATTTCTTAGTAAGATAGTTCCTCATCTCTGGCTAGCTCATACAAGCCTTAGGAATACAGCGTTACGTAACTTGTCTCTCCTCATATCAAAAACCTACAAAATAAAACAAACTTTGCCTGCATACCTTAAAAACATTTTTTCTTGAATTTCCATTTTGTTTTGAAAAATAGATTTCACTTAGAAGACGCTGGCTGCCAAAAAGTGGTTACAACTGACCTATGCATGTCATGGTCATACTGAGATGTACCAAAACATGAACTCTGTACACTGGCAAATTTCAGACTATCCCCATTTCTATTCTGACAACAGATTACAGCCAACTGTTTAAATGTTTACAGGTGAGAAAAAGTTTCATTGACTTAGGTTGACAGGTTGATATTAGTTTGACACAAATTTTTGTATTTGCCTTCATCTTTTCTATGTGTAGTGTTTATGCAGCCCTTCACCACTACATGAATCTTTCCTTCTTTATAGGATCATATTATGGCTCTAGAAAACCCAATCTGATAACTACTTGTTCCCCAAACTAAGGAGAGGAAGTAAAAACCAGAGAGAACTGAAGCAATCAGTTAAACTGTCCCATGGTTCTGCTAGAACAAAGAAACTGTGCTCATAAATCACATCCTCTGATAAAAAAAAAAAACCACCATACAGACTACTTGTGAGCTTCCAAATCTGTATGGAACAAGGACCTCCTGCAGCATGGACAGCTCATAAACCGGGATCTGTTTTGGCTTGGCCTATACTCTGTTTGGTCCACAGTCACCTCTACTGTTCTGCACATGCAAGGATCTGTATCTGTTTCCACAAAAGCAGATCCTTCTAAACAGCCTCTGTGCTTACCAATATTATCTACAAAGAGCAGGTACAGTGAAGTCTGCCAGGTCTGTTCAATCTCCTTCAACTTAGGAATGGTGAAAACATCTCATGTGTTCTCTGGACAAAAGACTCCCATCAACAGCTTATTGATCAATAAGGAAAACTGACCTCTACCTTGACAAGCTCTTCAGTTGCTTTCTTGTCCCCAGCCTGCAAAAGAGGGCATCAAAAGGAGCAGACTCACAGCCACACCATAGCATACGCAGGGATATTTAAAAACAACATTTGTGAACGCAAGAATGTTTCCATTTTCCATTTTCTGGATCGCTTACAACTTTTGAGCTGGTGATGCAAAGCCATTATTAACAACCTACCCGACATAACAGGAGTGAATGGCCTAGAAAACCAGTGGCTTCAACCATCCCTGCTTCCAAGAATCCAGGCATGACTGGTAGTAGCTCTTTCTCATTCAGAGCTCTCACAGGTGCAGTCTGTTGTATTGCAAAGACAAACGTGAACTGCTGCTTCCTCCTTGGTCTCTGTGAGTCTGCCATGAAAAGAAGATCTCTTCTGGCATTTAACAAGTCTGCATTTTTTAAATGTGCCCAGATTTCGAGTGAACACCCTGTACCTACCAATGGGAAAGTTTTAACTGGGTTTAGCAGTTATTCCTTTTGGAGATCTGCCTCAAGGTAAATAAATGCAACGTCTATACCATGGGACCCAGAGCATATCCCATCTATGTCCTGACTGTGTATTAGGATGAGACCAGGGACCTATGTTTGCACTCTGGTTTCCAAAGAAAGGAAATCTCGGCATGTCAGCCAGCAGGGAGGCACCATATGCTCCCACAGGACCTCCTCAGATCAGGACTCCAAGCCACAGTGTGGCACATGCCTGTGGTCTACACTGAGCTACACCAATGACAGAGGCCAAAGCCTCACAGAGAGAACAAAATATGAAATGTCATCTGAAATAAAGAAGTCTTTCTAGTTGCCCATAATCTCATTCCCAATGTTGCCACTGCACAACTGAAAATACCAACTGAAAATACAACTGAAAATAGCGCTGGATTTTCACCACCAGGTTCTCACAGCAAACACTTCTGACATTGCCTTAACCTTGAAACCAGGACTGGGTGAGGCTGAATCCTCTCCAACAACTGCTTGCCCAATTCTGTTAAACCAAGCCAGCAGACTCATAGGATAAACACGCAAATGAGCAAGTAATGTAAAACAGTCATTATTTACAGCAACGCGCCATTGCAAAGCCTCTTTATCTTGAGCAACACTCACAATTCCTGCACCATTTTCAGTTTCAGTTTCCTAGAAAAGCCTGAAATCGTGTTGGAACACCATAAATGGCAGCAATGACAGATTTTGCACTGTGGTTGTTTAGCTAATCCGTTGATAAGCAGCAAAACAAAACTCCCTAAACAGCAAGAAAATGAAATCTCCAAGAAAGAACTCATATGGATAATCAGCAAAAAGTCTGTTCCCAGACTGACATCCACCAGCAAAGATTGTGGAGCCAAACTCGTCACTGTGAGTAGATACTCTGACCCAGACAGGAGGTCTGGTGCAAAGCAGGGCCGACCTGTATCAGCAGAGAACTTGCTGATAAGAAGCAGCCACACCGTACAGCTTTACAGACAGAACTTTCCAGCTGGTCTGTACCAAATTTGCTTCACTTTAAAAAATACTTCAGTTTAAAAAACGGATTTTGAAATATTTCCCATGGCATGGATCTGGAAGCCAAAGAGGGATTTTGAAGAACCATCACAGACGATAAAGCTGGAAAGAACATTTATAGGATCATCCTGTAAGGCAGTGCCATTCCCCTCTGTGTGGGTCAGGGTTGGCACACCAACAGTGACATAGGGGCATTCGCTTTCCTGAAATGTGCATTTATCTGTACTTACCTATATTTATATGCAAGTGTGAATACGTTTTTTCAGAAAGAAAAGGAGCTAAATACATGGTTTATAGTAGTATCTGCTAATCACGTAAAAAGCCTCTAGAAACGTAAAAGCAAGACGAGTGACAGCCGCTGGTTTTGCTCCACACTGGGGCTCAGTGCTCTGTCCCTACACTGGCCTGTGCCCACCGGGGTCACGCCAGGGATCAGCACAGGGATTCCCTGCCCGGGAACCCACTCGCGGGGGAACCCTTGGGAAGGTCCCTCGGCCTCGCACAGCCCACCC
>NW_021939546.1:9389849-9470677 GCF_001715985.3 Manacus vitellinus | reverse complement strand
CGCGGGGGACGCCCCGGGACGGGACCGTGGGCCCTGCCCGGGCTTTGTCCGGGCCCGCTCGCTCCGCTCCCGTATTTTTAGCTGCATCTGATCCCCAGTAACTCACTCCCCCAGCGCCGGGGATCTTGTTTCCCTCCGTCCTGTGGAGCACGGGAGGGGAAGTGTTTCCCATTGTTCGGGTTTTTTTTTTTTTGTCTCAGAGAGAATCTGTTAATTTACATCTTAGTGACGAATCAGGGAGAAAGAAGAGAAAGGCCGGGTATCTGCTTTGATGGCTTTGCTGACAGCTGAGGGTAACGCTGATGTGGAGGGGGGATGGCGTTGGTGTGAAAGCGCCTGGAAGGGATGGACACGGAGAGGGAACCTGAACTTGGGATTGCACTTGTCTGCTCCCTTTGATCTCCACCTACAGAAATGTGTATTGACCCGAACGAGCCGTCTACAGCGCTGAAAAATGAAAAGCATCCCGTGATATAACTGCACATTCTGTTCGAGTTTTGAAAAGTGTTTTCCTGTGTGGGATAATAGCACACATTCCAGAGAAATCCATAGAAACGACAGTCAAGACGCAAATTCTGGGGGGGGTGACTCGGGAGCTGTACGTTTTCTAGGATGGGAGTCACTCTGTAGTTGCAGACCCTGATGTATAATTAACAAAATTGCAGGAAGTATTTAGCCGGACAGACGTGATACTTCAGCACGTTCAAGAATTACACCCTGATAGGAGCCCCGTAAGTGTTGAAGAGAAGCCCGACATGTAGCAGCCCTTGCCGGTGCCCTGAAGCTGCACTGGTGTGTCTTGGCAGTGTGTCCCTATTTGTTTTGTGCTGAATATTAGAATAAATTCTGTGATGTGAGGAATTTTTTTTCTTTCTTCTAAACTGCTGCTGCTGAAGTCCAGTGAATAAAAAGTGCTTGCTGGCAGATACAAGTTTTTTTTAAAGCTTACGTGGTTCTAAATTACGCCTGAATTGTCCATGAGGTTTAGGAATGCATTGAATTTTTGTCAAATCAGCATAAAATTTTGTGCAATTTATTGCATTTATATCTGTGATTCTAGGAAGACTTATGGAGTTTTTTGGTTTTTTTTTTTCTCTCTTTGAAAACAATTTGTTAGCTCTTGTAAGAGTCACAAATCAAGCATATGCCTTATGCAGGCCTTCTTGTGTGGATGTCAGTGTAGGTAACGAATCTTCCTCTGTCGTCAGAGCTTTTTAAAATTTTTTCTTAATGAAGAACTTGTTCGTAAGTGTGGATGGTTGACTGAGAACACGATAAACAGTAAAATAAATGAACCTACAGGTGTCTACTCTCGAGTAAATGTGTTCATAGCAAAACTTCCCTCACTTGAATAGAGCTGTG
This sequence comes from Manacus vitellinus, assembly GCF_001715985.3. NCBI lineage: Eukaryota > Metazoa > Chordata > Aves > Passeriformes > Pipridae > Manacus > Manacus vitellinus. Next base: position 9,469,315 of record NW_021939546.1, on the reverse strand, counting down.
TAGCATCAGGTGATATACCCACAGGCAGTTGCTGGCTCAGACATTGCTGTCTGTCTTGAAAGCTCCTGCACTGATCCTAGCAGTTCCTAAAGCTTTACCTTAAAGGTAGCATTTCGTGTCTCACAGTCAAAGCCAAAGGTACCCTTTCCACAGATTTTGAACTACCACGGTTAGTGATTTTTAAAAAAACAAGAAAAAAAATACCTAGAGTATTATGCAGTGTTTCGTGCACTTTGAGTTTGAGGGGATTTATGATTTTAAATTGTTTACTGTTTACAAGATGTGCAAAAACTCCAGATATGAAAAATTCCTGATGCTCCATCATTGCTATGGTGCTGGCCATAGGTCACTCATTTTTACTTTCAAGTGGCAGCTTAGATTCAGTGTTAGAAATGGGAATTTAGGAGTTTTGTCCTTGTTTTGGATAATTGGTGCTTTTACAGTGTCTTATCCAGAATTAGTGTATAATATATAGACATTAGGAGTGAAAGGAAGGAAGAGTATAAAACAAATTCGGAAACTTGCTTGTGGTAACTAGCCTCAAGAAACTGGAAGGTGAACAGTTTAAAGCTAGCTGCTGAAAAGTCTGCTGTAAAATGGACATCATTTAGAAGGGACTAAAAACTGGTATGTTTGCTTCTCTTGGGTTTGCAGCAAGGATGTGTCAACTTCCTGAATAGTTCTTGCAGGGTTTGCAAACTAAAGGAGACTTGTTGGGTGAAGAAACACAGTTGTAGAAGATGACTTCTGTGTCTCTTGTAACTAACTTCTGTATTATTTCGACATTTAAAATACTTTTTCACGTCCTGCCATGATTTTTATTTAGCTGCTGATTTCCAGCTGCAAAATGCACTCCCAATAATAATTTCAGTACTGCATGTCAAATTTCTTTAATCAGTGAGTACTGTTGAACTGGCTGTGTAAAATACCTGCTTCCAAAAGTGAGATAGAAGATTGGGCTGACAGTATGGATACACAGAATAACGGGGAATAACTTCTTTTTGGAGTCTCTGCCAATACCTGTCTCTTGGTTTCTGTGGCAGTACGTGTTATAAGCTACAGCAGAAATGCCTCAGAGAGGAAGCATCTTTTTAAACAGGTGTCTGAGTTAATGAGAAAGTGGCCCATTAATGCATCAGATATTTTCCAGTGCATTGAGCTTAACAGCTAACATGGGAAATAATTAAAACACACCAAAAAAAAGAGTGTGTTTTTATGGGGGGGGGGAAAGGAAGTGATTTCAAGAGTGGACCAACATTTTCGTAGACGGTTGCTAATTTTGAGTGCCTCCATTTTAGAACCCAAAAATTACAACTGTTTTTCTAAGTGCAAAGAACATGCAGCTCCATTTTTAACCAGTGAATCTGTGATTAGGAAAGAGTTAGCTTTGGCTTTATTTTTTCTCAAGTCGTCAAAATTGAGTATGCTTTCAAGTTTGTTTTCCTTTTTAGTGTATGAGTTCTTCACCATCTGTTGGCAATATGCCTTCTGCTGTTTTTCCATACAAGTTTAATGTTTTTTCCTAGTTTCTCTCACTTTTAGTAGTTCTTCTCAAAGGCTTTATTTTGCAGAACAGATGTGTCTCTTTTCTTAATCCTTGTCTCCGGTTTCTGTTCTTAAATAGTTCCCTAATAGCTGCAGGAAATAATTTGCCAGTTTATTACATTTTGAAATTTTTACACAGTAAAGTAGATGCTTTACATCTTTTCTCCTGAAGTTTCTAAAAATGTGGACAAAATACACCGCAGTCTTCTAAAAAAATGTTTAGCACTTGCTAAATTGTTGACAGCATGAGAGATAAGCACAAGTTCTTGGTGTTGATACTAAACTCATAAAAGCACATTTGATATGTTGATGTGGCAGATAGATTCATAATATTTTTTTTACTCCTTTACCTGAAGAGATAGAGAGCACCCCCCTTACTCAGTACTTCCCTGTGTTTTACAGGCTCAGATAAAATGCTTCAGTGGATCTAGTGGATTTTTTTTTTTTTTTTATTTGGAGGGATTAATTTAAAACCTTTTGGCCTGGATACTCATTTGATTAGGCTGTAGGCACAAAATGAGACGAGAGATCACAAACATGAGCTTAACCCAGTGCTGTGCTCCCATAATCTTCCAAAAGCTGTTGGGGACAGCAGGTTTTGAAAGCGCAATTTAGGGATGTCTCATGGCTTCTCTGCAACTGAGGTTGCTGCAATAGCCTCCCTGTGCCTCCTCTGTTAACTGAGTGTCACCTGAACACATTGTACATGTGTCCCCATCCACCTGTCTTGTGCTTCATTGCAGCTGTCCCCCATTCGGGGAGGTGGCACATCAGCCTGTCCTGACAGTGCTCTGGAGATGCTGAAGAAGTCCTCAGTTTGAATAGTCAGAGAATTTCCTTGAAATAGTCCACTGCATTTCTGTGTGAAACTTGCCCCGTGGATGGATGTATTGGTTGTCTTTTGCTCAACAGAGAAGCTTTTGTTATGCTCTCACCGCGACTCAAGTAATATGTTACATCGGTGTTCTGATGCTGTCTTTTCAAAGGCATGGTAATTAATATAATTAAAAGTTGTGAGCCAGATTAATTCTGATCTAGGAGTTGCACCCATTTATAGAAATATCTGTACAAAAATTCTCTTGGGCCCCAGCTGAGATGATTTATTGTCTGTGATTGTGTGTATTGTATAAGAAGCAAGACTGTGGTAGTGTAAAGTTACAGTCTTGACATGGAGTGGTTGTGTGAAGCTGGAACTGTTAGTGTATGTTGGAACAGCTTAAAAGGGGGAAAAATGCCATGGGAAAACATTACATACAGAAAGATATCCATGAAAAAAAGCAAACCCACTTGTAAGTTTACGTTCATAGAAGTGAAAGGAGTGTATTTTAAAATTGTCTGTGCAGGTCTTGCCCTTTTTTCTGCTTATCCTCCACATCTTGCTGATGACATGTATGAATTACAGTTGCATTTGTGGGCGTGAACTGAAATACCACTCCAGTCCATAGTTCCTTAATCTGGTGGAAACTTCAAAGGGCTTCAGAGGAGAGCGTATCTTTGTTGGTGTGTTGCTGGCTGGTGCCTTCTGGCAGTAGTCCCTGGTGGAGATCAGCTTCAGTGAGGAGAGAAAGTGATGGAGGAGCTGAAGTTGAGAGTTTGCTGCATGGATAAGAAATGGTAGAGTAAGCCAGGGATAAAGTCACTCCTGATAAATAGTCAGGATACAATTTGCACACCTGCATCCAGAAAATACGTTAACGCTCCGTGTCTTGTGCTGCAGGTCTGCTAAATTATTTATATGTGAAAGCAATAATAATAATTTTTTTTAATATCAGTGTAGGGATATAATGAAATATACGTATTATGAAAGCCATTGTAATTACACTCAGGATTATTTGGTAAATGTGCAATATGCCATGACACTTCCTACTCCTTCAAGGGCTCAACAAGAACTTAGCAAACTGCCTAGAGAATTGTATTGCTGGTCATCGGTCCTAGGTGGAAAGTTTCTTGAGGGTGCTAAGTCTAAACTTCCTTTCTAGACAACAGGAAACCCCCCAAACTGTTCACTCGTGTTTCCTGTCTCAGTGCATACTGGTTTCAGCATAGCCTGCCAGGCTGGTTGATTGATGCTGTCTTCCATTTTGCTAGTGTAAAAAGCTGGTGGGGCAGAGAGAGAAGAGAGAAAGGAAGGCAAACGTGAAAATAAAGGATACCAGATGGTATTACAGAGTTAGATAACTTTAATCTTGAAAATACTGACTATTTGTTGAATATTTTACTTTTTTGCTTGTTTAAAATAGATTTTAAACTACATTTGGTTAAAAATGCATGTTAGAAGCGGCTAGAGGAAATGAGAAGAGTATGCTGAAGTTTGAGTTCTCTGTGTTATCATCTCCCTTATAAAATTAGAGCCAGTTTCTAGACTCACTGTTGTTGAGTTGGCAGTAGGTCTGTTCCTAACCATTCTGGCCAGAAGATTTTCCAAGAGGGATTTTGAAAAGGAGAGAATATAGTCACATTTGACAGAGTACTGCTTTCTGCTTTACGTGGATTTCTGCAAGAAGTGTCTTAAGTTGGATCAAGATGCTGTACAGTTCTGTCCCTGTCTTCCTGTACCCCTGATCATCACTTCAACAAAGGAAGAAAACTCGGCTTAATGAGCACTTCTGCAGACCCTGTTAATGTTTGTAGTCAAACTGGTTGTAGTCAAGAAACCAAAAATAACACCACTTGCTTATGACAGACTTGTGTTCTTCCAGTCTTTGTGCTCATCCTTGTTTTTGCCTCCCCATAGACACAAGAAGAGAAATGTATTTGTATTTTGAAGAAGTAATGGTCTGTGGAATAGACTAAAGCAAATCAACCATGACTTTTCTGTGAGCTAATGAAACAGTTTCTAAGAGACCAAAGAATTACAAAATGAGCAGATTTTTAGGGTTGTCGTGGCTGAGTTAGAATAGAACCTTTTCAGGGGAAAAAGCTGAAGAGTCACCATGCTCTGACTCTAAAAGGCAAAGCAAGCTTCGATCTTGATTTAGACCAGAAGAGAAATTCGCCCTGACATTGTGAAGGTCTCAGAAGCAAAGATGTGCCTTGTTTCTGAAGGTAGGATGTGTATTTGTAGAAGATGCTGTCTTGTTCTGCCAGCTTCTTGGGCAACCATAGCAGTGACATGTCTCAGCAGAGCTAGAGTTGTGTAACTGCTTGCTGGACAAAACTGCACTTCAATGGAAAACAACCCCAGCCCCAAAACTAAACAAGACAAAATCCACCAAAAACCCCCACTCTAACCCTAGCATAAGCCATCATCATCCTTGCTTAATGTCTTCTGTTTGTAACCTGAGCAGATCACTTTAGTTTCTTCACTGTAAAATGAGGAGTAAAGAAGTAATGAAGTTTATCTTTAGTGCAGGCATGCTTTGTAATTTAATTCATGTTTGTAAAGTGTTCCATGGTAATTTGATTTTAATAAAATAATATTCCTCCATTATAGAATGAACCTCTGCGGAAATTTATGACAAACCTGCTGCTGTAGAGAGGGAGTTTCATCAGAAGATCTGTTTAAGGCAGTAGATAAGTCTCCTAAAATCTGTTTTGGAATCTGATAGTTCAGCGTTTATTTGGCAGCCTGTGTTTCAGATGCTCGATTACTGGGAAGGAAGGGGCTGTGGAGATGGTAATAAGAAATCTTGCCTAATCAGGATGATGAATCTTTGCTGTGCTGGGAGATTGTGCATTCTTTTGGGCAAGCCAACCCAAACATGCAATACCGCCCTCTCCAAACTCTAGGACCACCATGCATTTAGGAAGCTCCTCTGCTTCCCGTATGTACCGCTGGTTCATTTCTGGGATCAGCTGTTGCTGGCTGTACATCTGGAGTCGGTTTCTGAACCGCAGAAAACAAACTAGTTTTATGTTTTGAAGAGATAAGGATCTGTGGAATGGACTAAAGCAAATCAGCCGCGACTTTCCTATGAACTAATGAAACAATTTCCAAGAGACCAAACAGTTACAGAGTTGATTATTTTATTTACCAGCCCCTCCACAGAAATCTGCCAACCGCTCTGTTTCTCATCAGCGAAGAAGAAAGTCAGAATGCCGGTGGCATAAAAGCTGCTGGGCCACGATGCACACACGGTGACACGGACAAACAGCAGATGCGTGCAGCAACTGGAGGAGGAGATAAAAGGACCGTCCTTCCAACCGCAGTTGCGTCAGCCAAATCACAACCAGCTGGTTTATTGCACCGGGCATTTCTGCTGACCCGCCGCAACGCTCGCGCGCGCGCTCTGCTTCGCGCAGGAGCACGCACACGTACCCTCTGTCAAAGGCTGGGCTCGTGTTTGAGCCTTCTCATCCTGCCTCTGGTTTTAGCCACTGGTTTAGTTGAGGGATGATGTAGGCCTGAGGTGCCTGGGGGAGGACTGAAACTGTTGGAAGAACGAGAGAAACTGTGACTCAGGAAATTCAGTTCCTCCCTTAGCCCCAGCGTGCAGTGACGAACGTGCAGACTATTATCCTTGCAATACTGAAGCCTGTTTCCCTCAACTGTATTTTTTGGACAGTGGAGTGCCCTCTGTGTACTCTAGTCTGCTTTTTACTCAAATGGAGTAATTGGTATTTCTAGAGGCAGTTGTATTTCTAGGTTCAAGAGAAGTCCTTGTACTCCAAGGCCAAATGCCCCATGAAGGGGTCCTCATCCTCAGTCAAAGACAAGTCTCAGCTGACTGACAATGCTGAGTTTTCCAGAGGCTGGGATTGTAGCTAGCCCATATGCCAGTAGAGTTTGGATGGCTAAGAGAGGTCCTAGAAGCATCAAGGAAACATCTGGTTTATGACTAATAAAATTCAATGAAGCTGCGTGACTATCCAGTTGTAAGCAAAAAATCAGTCAGTCAGTGCTGGTTTGGACAAAAGCAAGGAATTGGCTGTCCTGCAGCCATGATCAAAACTATTACATTTACCAGATGCTGCCAGTTTCTAATCTTTGTCATGGACAAACTGCTTTAGAAAAAAAAAAGAAGTTTGACTAGAATATACCCCAGAGATATATCTATAACATAACTACTGTCCAAGTATATATAGCTCTGTAGAGACTGTAAGGTTTCCCTGTAGTCCTCACCACTATCACTCTGTGTGCCTCTCCTGATGATTTGTATACAAGCTCTAGCCAGAAGGAAATGGAGCAATATTTATCTGTATTTATTGCCATGAGATGCATCTTGGTAGTGGGGATACAAATCTTTTATGACTCAGTGTGCGAACATTGCAGAGTTGGATGAGGTTGGGTGCTCTTGCCCTTTCTGTTTCAGAGCTGTGGGAGGCTTATCTAAGAGATCAAAGTGCATCAGACTCCATTATTTCAGTATCTATGGGACAGTATAATGCATGAATACTCTGGGACGATGCCTGTGTCTGACTTTTATTCATCACTGTAATTAAAGCCAGATACAGAGCTTGTTCTGTGCACTGAACATTAATCACAGTGTTTTATTAACATGGTTGTCGAAATCTTTAATTCAGACATAGTATAATTTTGCAGCATAGATTAAGACTAGTATTTATTTTGCCTGAATACATAAATTTTATTTAAAGTTCAGAAAGAGAAGTGATTGCTCTCAGGTTTTGAACAAACGAGTGCAAGCGTTGCTTGATTACAGATGTACCAAACTGCTAAACTGGTTTGGTCTGTACAGTTGCTTAACAGAAAGCAGTGAACTGCTGCATTCAGTGGAAAATACATAAAAGGCTCAGCAAACCAATGCTCTAAATTCAGATTTAGTTAAGATGCTGAAATTAATATTTTAACAGTTGTAGACTTTATTTTATGCTCTATGATAGTACTTGCTTAATTGCCATTGCCATTCTGATGTTTTGGGATTTCCCTTGGTTGTTTAAGTATTATGATTTTTGTTGCAGTTGCATCCATTTATCTTCAGTTTAGCTTATGAAATATAACTAAGTCATTGCTTTAGTGTTTGCTTCACAGAGTTCTGTAATGGTATACCTATATATTTGGAGACCTTGAGGCAGTTGTGGGTTGTCCCATGGAGAATGGCGTCCTTGAAAGTACATTACTCTTCTTGGAAAGGAATAGTATCACTTAAAGCAAAAATACTCACTTTAAATTAACTGTTAATTCTTTTCTAGGTTAGTGCTTTTTCACCTCATAGTTCCTGGCTCTCTGAGGCTCTGTGGGCTGTTTTGACTGTGCTCACAAAAGCTAATGAAATCCCATCTGTAGTCATTAAACTGAAATGCAGGTCCACAGCTCTACTTGACAATTTTTAGGGGTCTGCTGATCAGAAACTGGTAAGGAGCACTGCATGAATAGTGTCACTCTAAGGTCTGTCCTGAGCTGAGAAAACTCTTCCTGCCCTGCTCTCCAAGGCACATCTCTTCAGCTAATGGCATTTGTGATGCTGTAGTGGCTGAGCTGAGGTAGATGATGGCCTTTGGCCCAAACATGAGTGAGATGCTCGGCTGCTCTCCCACTCTGTCCTTGATTGGAAGTGGCAATGTGGTACTTAATCCATCAGAGTGGATTCATACGATAACTCGCCTGGAGCTGTGCTGGGTTGTTTATAATCCTTCCAGTCAGTCATCTGTAAGAACCACAAATGAGATACAAGGAGGGATTTTACATTATGTCTGAATTTAGACAAGCTCTCTGAAATTTCTAAGACCTGAAGTTGTATTTATTCTACTGTGTGGCTAAGCTACTGAAAGTAAGCTTTCCAAAGAATGCCCATTCCTTCTGTAAATATAACAAGTTTCTCAATTTACAGTAAATGGAGTCAGGGTTTGAGAGAGACAGTGTTTAATGACAAGTTTTGTTTTTAAAAATCCTTTAGGAAAGAAAAAGTACTATCTACATAAAATTACATGCTCCAAGTAATCTTTTTTTTTCCTCTAGAAACTGTGTTCTTGTTAAGTGAGTAACCTGTTTTTTCCTACCTCCCAGAAGAAGCAAGATGACCTAGATCTAGAGCTTTCTGGGAAAAAGTTCACTTCACCCTATATATAGCTTCTCCTGAACTGTCTTTATGTAGCTGTCACCTACTCTGAGCTGATGAACTGAAGAGAAAGGAGCTGTAGTTTTAGGCTGAGGTAGGAAAGGAGGGTGTTTTATCCTTTCTCTTTTTTGGGGGTCTATTAAATAACATCGTATGCACATGCCACTGGCTGGATTCCAGCCTGGTGAAGGCTAGACTTCCCAACTGTATCATACAGAACTTCGTGTCTCTGGGTCTCCTCAATGTGCTGCAGCTGAATAATAACCATTTACCTCTGGGTTAACAAGTATTTTGGATCCTGCCTTTGTGCCAGCAGCAGTTTCTGCAGAATGTGATATCCTGGGGTCAGTGTGTTCTTTGCTCTGGTCAGATCCTGCATTTGGAGATACCTCCAAGCAACACTGCTGGCACAGTGGTGTTTTTATTGGAAAACAAAAACTGGGAAAATGGTAGTAACAGCTACATAACAGATGCTACCAAACAGGGTGTTGGTGTTGAGGGATCAGGCAAATGTTTCCAGCTCGGGGTGATGAGTCAAACAGTGAGCTGTACCGTAGGCTGAGGGAAATGGATCCATCGCTTTGTCAGTAAGGCATTTTTTTTTTAAGATACAGGAGAGTTTATCTGAGTGCATCAGCAACTTAAGCGTTTTGGGCTTCTGCAGCCTTTCTGAGGAGAGAAGGGTACTTTCCAAGTCCCTAAAGAAAGTGCCACTGCCTACCACCACCACATACTCCTCTCCTGGGGCCTTCACCATGCCGGGGATGGTGACAGTGGAACCCGTTGGTGCTCCTGTGGTGAACTGTGTACACCTCTGGCACGTGGAGAAACCAGCATCTGCATTCACTTAAACTGATGGCAGGATCAGTTTAAGTGCTCCAGCACTTAAAGATAATTGTTTCAACAGGCCCTGCTCAGGAATGAAGGGAGCTGAGGCCAAAGGAGAGGCTCAGGGGCTATCTCTGTTCAGCAGACCACTAGCTGAACCCAGGCAGAAATGTGGTGTGCCTCGTGATCAGCATTGTGTGTGTCTATGTTTCTGGGGCAAGGAGGTCTGATCTGACTATCCACTGCAGCCAGAAGGAATTGCTTTCCTTTTCCCTCCTGCTTTCCACTTGAAGCCATGTGCTCCCCAGTCACTTCATGGTGACTTTGGTGCTTATCTCATCCCTTGGTGAGTCAGCTTGTGCCATTCAAGTGTCTGAAATGGGTTGTCTTACTATTTTTCCTCCTGTCAGCTTAGTGAACCGAACTGACTTTGTGATGGAGATTGGATTTGTCTGCACTTTTTGCTGTCTATAGATTGCATATTACTTAGTGACATCTGCAGAAAGATCTAGAGGTGTCAGGTATTAGATGTGTGCTATTACCACCAATATTAGAGAAGATTTGGCTTCCCCATGTTGAAATGGAGGCTACTTAACTGCGTATCAGAGCATGCACAGAATGAATATCTGATACTAGCTTTGGCAGTGAGTGCATTTGGGAATGGTCATATGCATGACATGCAGTCTAAAGGTGTCATTTCTAACCTCATCGGGGTGGTGATTTCAGTTGGAGGGACTTTGCTGCTTCAGGACAAATCTCTGATATAGACAAAACCTTAATTCTTTATTTCTTAAATATGCTCTTTCTGGTTTAAAAAAAAAAGCAAACAAACAGAACAAAACATAGTAAAAAAATATAGGTCTGTCTACTACAACCAGCCTTAAAGATGCTCACTATTTTCTTTTTTAAAGAACCTTTATTAATGTTGCCTAACAGTTCATGAGTAGACTTGGTACAGGAATGGATGAAGACTTTCACAGCCTGTTCATATTGCACAGCAGACTGTGATGTCCCTTGGGACACAACTGACCACAGTAACATCATTGATCTGCTTTGTGGGTGCTGCTCTGCCTCTCTCCTCACACAAACCTCCCAGTTATGACTCCGTGGATGGTTTCCAAAGTCTGAACATAACTTAGCAAGCTTTGTCACTGCTGTTAGGAGTTTGATTACCTTTGTGCATATGTATGTGGGGACTGCCAGTGTCTGTGGCTTTTAATAAAACAACCTCTCTGTTGTCTGAAATGTTTAAAATTAAGAAATCATATAAGTATGCAAGAGCAGGAGCTGAGCTGGCTGCCTCAATGTGACTGTTCTACTTTATGTGTTGTGGCTTCTTATTCTAGTTTGGCATCTCTTAGAGGAGGCCACTAGTTTCCTATTGAAGCCAGACTTACTCAAAGTAAATTGAGGGACAAAGTCCTGTTTCAGGAAATAAATTTGAGAAGCAAATCTTGCTGCTCCTTCATACATCTGCTTGTGCAGCATTCCCAACAACCCCAGTCCTTGCTGTGCTCTTAAGTAGCTCAAACTCCCTTGCTCAGTACCTTTCTGTTCAGTTTTCTGAATTCAGAACCAGTAATGCTGAACTCGAGCAGTAAATACCATCTTTACAGCTTTTTTTGGGTCTTAGGAACTATATTTGGTCAGGCTTAGTTTTTGTCTTGAAGATCTACGAAAAGAGCCTCAAAGGTGCAGGAGATGGGGCTGCTGGGACAGCAAGGGACACCCTTCCTTTTTTGTCGTATTCCACGTTTCCAGGGCTGTGGGGCACTGCAAAGCTGTAGAAGTTGTTTTCTGAATGAGATCACTTGCTGCCACTAAGGTTTCCTTGGATTGTTTCGCAAAATACACTGGCCCGGTTTCAGTTTGAATACAGTAAACATTTCAGCTGGACAGAATATAACTATTTAAATTAGACCAGTAGCTATTGCTCTTTCTCCTTTAAATAGACTTAGGTAACAGAGGAAACTGAAGAAACATAAATATGATTTTAAATCATAATTGCAGAATGGTCACCGTGCTCCAGCAATAGTGCCTGTGCAATAATCCCATGTGCATTTGATCACTGCTGACCTTACCTTTTCTTGCCATGGGCCAGGTCCTCACCAGTGGGGCAGCTGCCTGGTGCTACTAAAGGAAGAGAAGTGGGTTTGTAAAGCTGGAGATTTCAGAATGTGCAAGAACTTCCAGGTAGCATCTTTATATAAAGGTCTTTTTTTCAGCCCTGCCTTCGTTCCTGCTTCTACCTGTAGATTGTGCTGCAGGAAGCAGGGTTTGGCCAAGAACATTTGGTGCTTCCACCATAGATGTTTTCCACTAGTGGGTTATGAAAAACCCCATTGAGATCAAACCAGAATTGCTAATGGAAAATCGTTTTATCCACAAATGTCTGACATTTAAGGCTTTTGTTTTGTTAGTGTCTTAAACTTCCAGGTGGACACACAATGTTTGCAGATGTCTATAATAGCTTCAACAAAACAAGGCTCAGATTTAATGAGCACTGTCTTCCATATTTTATTTAAATTAGCTTTGAACTAAATATGACAAGCATTATTGCTAGTTGTTATACATATTAATTTGGATAACAACCCTGTTCTGTACAGTGTTGGAAACTGCATATTAACAAGTGTGTGAATTGGTCTGTTTTCTGATGTCTGAATGAGGGGATATATGGATAGTTCTGTATATGCTTAGTGCAGTTATTTTCTGCAGATAATCCATGATTTTGGAAAGACACTGGTCAAGCTTTGCCCTTTTTTTCATCAGCTGGGAACTAAGGCTCAAGAGCCTATCTCACAATTCTAGATTATTTATGGCAAACCTGCACTTGTTATTCTTGTACCAAACAGATTTTTAGTTGTTTCTCTGATGTTTACTCTCCTGATTTATTTAGGGATCCTATATCCCTTTCAGCCTTTGTTTTTCTGGGCTAATGCTTCTATTTTTATTGTGTTTATTAGTGGATATGATATTCAAGCAACTTGGTTTTTCTGAAATACAAAGTCTGCCTCAACCATAGCCAGTGAAACCAAATAAAAAACAACAGCTACAGAAAGAAAATATTAAAATAGGGCATATTTTAAGTGATGGAGGGATCATTGACTGAACACTCTGTCTTGCAGTGAATTTTGTCATGTGGACCTATACTAGAAGTCATAGGCAATATTTATTCTAAATCTGTAGAACACGTAGCTCCAAGGGGCAAGAACCTTTCCACGTGCTGTTATCCTCTCTCATTGGGGTAAACCATTCCATGACATGTTGAAGATATCTCCAGGAACGCTACATGGAATGATAGAAAAAATTAGGAGCAGGCCTGTAAGTTATTTTAAGACTGATTTCTGTACAAAGCTCCAGCAGAGCACAGAAATTTTCTTTACCTGGTCTGCCAATCTGAAATTGCCCCATAGGGTACTTGTGGCATTCAGCAGATTTCATTTGATGAACACTGGACTTATTTTTGCCAAAGTTCATGGAGAAAGCCATGTCCAGCTCTTTTCTGCCCCCAAGGAAGCATCTAGAGCTGCCCATCTCCCAGAAGGATCAGTTTATTTCTGCTGCTACTGTGTGACTCAAAACAAGTGAAAGAACAAAAAGTTGTTTGTTGCAGTAATTTCTACTCATGTCTTTACTGCACTGGAGAGTCATCCATAAGAAAGGAGGTATCCCAAATAAAGACAGGAATTCAGATTCACCTTGTTATCTTGCCTATTTGGTTCAGAGATTACTCAGCAAATCTTTTGGTGTCTCCAGGGAAGCACATTCTGTGCCTTCACTTAGCTGCAGCTGTGTGTAAGGAGACAAAGTGAGTTTAGTCCTGTAGGTCCTCAGCCTTGGAGGAGCAGCACTAAGTGCTGTCTGCTTCCCAGATTACTCTTCTGCATCCACTGCCTGTCTGAGGGGTGTCCAGGACCTTATGACGAGTGGAAAAGTCTAGAAAGATAACTAAAATATTTCTGTAGTAATTGAGTGATGATATTTCAGCTTATGAAGTTACAATCTGAGCAAGGAGCTGCTTTTTCTCTCGGAGCTCATCTAGCTACAGTTACCTCTGTAGTTACACCCTTATGACTCCCAAGGTAATAAGGTGCATTCTAGACTAAATGTCATAAATTAAATTTAAAGAACTCCCAGGTTTTCTTAATAGCTGTTTTGCTGGGGCTGTGTATTTTTTTTACATGGTAAAATACTAAATACGTCCAGATTTACAGCCTCAAAGCTCAGTGTTACTCCATTCTGCTGTTTTGTCGTGACTGCAGTTTGTCTGTGTGTGTATAAACTGACAGAACTTATTTTAGTGATCGTGTGGGTTGTGGCAGGACACGGTTATTCCACCCTAAACATTAATGCAGGAGAATACGTTAAGTACAAATGTTTCTTTATATCTTCACAAAGCTTGAGAGAGTGTTGGTAGCATAATGTTGATGACATTAGGCTTTCCTTTCTGACTCAGAGGGGCATTGAAAGTAGCATATACCTCACCTGCAGAGGAGTTACACTTCGGCACAGGACCCGAGCTCTGTCCTCTCACCTGGATGTAAATCAGAGTATTTGAAAGTCAGGGGTGATGTTCTTGGGAAATCGGTGTTTTTAAATTTGAACAGATAAAATTTGTGTGTGATTTTCTCAGCTCCAGCTAAAACTGGATACTAAAACTACATCCTGTGTATCTCTGTGCTCAGTGTTCAGGGTTTCTGGTGTACTTCACACAACATGAAAGGTACGTAGTTGCATGTGGGTGAGCTGGGGCTGGAGATCTCCCGGCTGTGCAGCTGCTCTCATGCGGGTGTGTCGGGGAGAAATGAGGCTTTGTCTTCCAACCAGTCAATCCATATTTAGAAAAATGACCTCTTTGTTTTCATGTCCCTCCTCTCAAGCAGTTTTCTGTTATTCTGAGATTTTGCGACAGCCTGAGCCTTAATTCAGGCAAGTACTTAAGTAGGTGCTCAAGTGCGTGTCCCTGGTAGCATTTGAAATCCTTACTAAGTGTGCTGCTGGGGTATGTTTGTAGATCTTACTGATCCATGCAGTCAGCAGGATGAATCCAGTGTCAAAATGTTCAAGTTTTCCTTCAGAAAGCCAGTTTTAATGTAAACAAAGCACTTGCCATCTCCCGTGAGAGTGGGTGTAAGCAGAATGGCCTGACAAGAGAGACGTTTTCTTCATCCCACTGGGGTTGAAGAAGGTGAAATGGGAGCTGTGGTGGCTGCAGAGGCTGGGTGGGGCTCTGTGCTCCCCATCTCCCCCCTCACCCCTGCAGAGCCTTGGACCTGCTTCAATTCCCCCTTCAAACCAAAGGCACCTGTGCTGAAACAAACACAAGTATTTTTGGTGTGAAACCAGCACAGGGAAGATCCAAAGAGGAGTTTAAAAAAACCCACCACACCACAGATTGAAGAGGCTGATTAGCCAGGTGGTTGCATGTACACTTAGTGGTGGAAGTTGTACCTTATTCATCTGTGAAGCCAAATGTTTGTGACTTGTCCTGCTTGCACCAGCAACTGGCTGCATGTTTCGTACATACAAGTGAAATGAATGTGTGTTGTCTGGTGACACACTAAAGAGGTGACCAGGTGCTCATTGAACTGTCTTTGAGCATTTAAAACTTTAAAATAGTAGGAAAAATGTGTTCTGGAAATATTTCGCTTGTATAACCAACTCCTGAGAGAGCTATTTATGATTCTTCTACCTGTTCTTGGCACAGGTTTTTTTTCTGTTAGAAGAGGTTTGACAGTTGCATGAGATCACACTTGGATTTGTGCCCTTCGAGCTAAAAACGCAGAGTCACTGCTTGTGAGGACAAGACTTAACTGGAAAAAATAGAAACATTGCCCTTGTGTTCACTGCTAATACTGCGTCGAGAAGTGGAGCTCTGTCAAGCCTTAGTGTGCCTTAATATTCATGTAGTCATTCCTTTAATATTCATGCAGTCATTCCTTGCTTTTAGATAGAGAACTGCTTTAAAAAAACAACAGATTCAGAAATAATGGTTTAATGTCTCAGGCATTCCTTTAAGATTAATAAATGACTGGCTGAGATGAGCCGATAGCCTGAATCAGGGCCTCTGGCTATTTAAGCTGCTGCTTATTGACTCAGAGTTGAAATAATTGATGTTATCAAATGATGATAAACAAATAGTCAAATTGCATTTGTTGTGTGTGTGTTTATTCTTCCTGAAGTGGGAGATGGCAGACAGTGTGTGCCTGGGAGAGGTGACAGTGTCCACACAATTCAGTGCCCTTGGGCTGGGCCAAAATCTCTTGCACAGCCCAGCACAGCTGCTTGTACCCTTAATTCAAACCTCAATTCAGCTTCACAACGTGGAAGAAATCCCAGTTGGTTTCCCAGTAGCTGGTGGAAGGGGGGAGGAGCTGTTGGCTGGTAGGGTCATCCTCACCAAGCTGGCACGGACAGTGGCACGCAGAGACTCAGACTGTGTTTGAGGTGCCCCAGTGTATAGCAGGTGTATGTGAGGCTTCATCTGTCTGTGGCTTTCTAGCAGCCTAACACAGAAACATGCTTAAAATGGCTGTGGTTAAGCTGTTGCAAAAGGCAGCATTGACATATCCTTTAACTGGCCTCAGGAAGTCTCCTGGCTGCATCTGCGCAGTCTCCCTGCTGCACTGCCTGGGCTGAGGCTCCGTCACACACCTGGATCTCAGGAGTATCTACTCAGTTTTAGAAATTCAGATGCCATTAAGAAAATAAAAAGGCCTGTGGAGCTGAGTGTACCATCAAACTGCCAAGGTGTGGCACCTTTCTGCTTGAGCAAGCGTTTGTAATTGAGGATGGCTTTGTTAAAAAGCCATTAAAATATTTCAAATTGAGTACAAAGTTATGATCCAGTGAAGTATAGCACAGATTCCTGAGTTTTGGAACAAACTCTACTCTCATGGGCTGCTTCACTGACAGTCTCACAGCAGTCAGTGAAGTCTCACACCAGCAGTCTCTGCTGCAGGTTTTCCTGCTCTGTGGTTACACAGACCCAGCTTGTGACCAGCCCTGTCTGATTTTTGAAGCTCTTCTGCAGTAGCACCTACACTGTTAACACTTTTCTCCTCCAAGTCATTTATCCTTAGCAGAGCAATTGTTTTTTCTCTGTATGCCGTGGCAGAGGTTTGCACTGTGTGAGAGTCCTGTTTGCTGTGAGTCCTGATGAAAAATTCTTCGTCGGGTTTCTGCTTGGCTTCCTTGCTGGCCCGCCTTCCCAGGCTGGCTCTGCCTCATCAGCTGGTCCCTGGTAAGGGGAAGGCCCCTGTCAAGGTTTGCAGAAGCCTGCTCTTGTGTTGCCTCTTCTGTGTGTTTTGGTTGGATAACAGACTGTATCTCTATAAAAAGAACTACTGTGTCCTCTTTCAAACCTCTTTTTTGGTGCTTGTGTACAACCGAGTGGCTACAGAGAAGTATTTTGTGTCCTCTCGGGATAGTGCTTGAGGGGTAGATGATTTGAGGTGGCTGCCGTTGATGTGCCTGTTTGTTTTCGTTACCTGTGTTACCTCTTATCTGAAGCTGAGTTGACACCTCTCAGAAGACCTGACACATAGGGGTGATGTTCTCAGTCTAGCTGGGACTGTTGTGTCTGTTTAAGTCCTGTTTTAGAAACTTGGTGTAGGAGGACCTGCACTCCTTGATAGGATGCTTTTGGATGTGTGTGGAAACTGCTTTAGGCGAGGCTGTTAAACTGTGCTCTGCAGAGCCCTCTTTGCCCAAGGAGGGTGTTTGACATGTGTGGATCAGTAACGCTCAGCCTAGAGATGAGATCATTCATCACTTGATTTCACTGATCCCTTGATATCCTACTCACTCTTTTTCTAAAATACAGTCCTAGTTCTGCATAATATTTTTCTACTATATGTTATGTTCTTATTAGTTCAAACTGACACATTTAATTATGCATATACATGTCTATTTACACACTGAAGTAGAACTCGTATTTATATCTCAGCAGTCCTCCCCTGATGGATTGATTGCTTGTACCTTAAGCTTATGTGCATTTTCATGTTTACTCCCTGGCTTGGCTGTTGTCCCCAGCCTGTCCTTTTGGCTAATTAGGGCTGATTTCTGTAATTTTCCTACCTTGTTCCTGAAGTACTGAGAAGAGTTGTCTTGTTCTTAGAATTGCCATCAAGCTGACCTAATTCTTGCCAAAAGATACATTTTAGCACTCTTGCTATTTTTTAAGTGTTTGGAGTCAGGTTTTCACAATTGGCTTGAGTCCCAACAGGGGCACTCCTCCCGTTTTCCTCTTGGCTGCCTGCTCCCAACTTTTTCAGCAGCTGTAGCACTCGCACAGTCGATGGCAGTGGCTTGTTTGCTTTTCACGGAGAGGCGGTGGGAGCAGTGTCCTTGGAGACACTGCAAGGGAAGTGGCAGGACCCACAGTCCAGAGGCAGTGCTGTTTTAGAGCAACTGGAGTCAGCTGTGCCCTGATCCCCAGATTCCCTGAAATGGCACCAAAAGCAGGAGCTGGGTGTGCTTCCTTGGGTACGCTGAGTGTGCAGGCTCAGCAGTGGTTCAGGGCATAGCGTGCAGTGTTACACTGCCCACCTGAGGTCACCTGTGTCTCTGTGCTCTTCGTGGGATGATGCCTGTCCAGTGATCCGTACCAAGCCCTTCATGTAGAGGACTTGCACGCACTTGTCTGAGTGATGCAATGCTCTGGGAGTTTTGGGATGGTAGATTTGGGCCAAGCTCATGTCTCGTGAGGCAGAAGCACGTGTGAGCTTAAGCCTTTTTTGTGTGCTATATTCAGAGGTGAGTCAAAGCCTCGGAGTGCTTTGAGGGGTGTGCACAGGAGATCATATCCAGGACAAACCACATGTGTTGGACATCAGGGAGCAAGGCAGGTTTGCTGCTGCAGACAGGGCCTGGCATAGCAAGAGTCATGGCTGCCTGCAGATTTTGTGTGCCCCAGGATGATCAATACTACCATTTTTTAGCTGTTATCCCTTTGATTTATGCTATAAACAAGCTACACTGACTGATATTTACCCTTTCCAGAAAGTAAACCTGTGTCTGAAGGAAATGTGAATGATTCCTGTGTTTCTGTGTGGACTGTTAGTGTTCTGTCACCTTTTCCATTGTAGCTTCCCCTGTCTCTTGTGCTTGAATTCAGCCTCCAAAAAACACACTAACTCCATTTTTTTTTTCTTGGGGGGTGTTCTTTTTTATTTTTGCTTCCTGCGACCCAGCAGTTCCGCAGCAGTAAGTGAATGGGACACAGTAAGTTCACTCTGTACCTTTCAGCGGAGGAGTCAGTCTGAGAGATTTCTTTTCAGCCTCTTTTCCCCAAAATGTCAGTTTTTTATTTGTTGTTAAATCTACTTCTCAGTTTTCCAGCAGCCATCTCGCTTGAACCGTAAGTGCTGTGTTTAACGTAGTCATAGCACTGTAATAACTGTCTGAGCTTGCCAGGCCTGAGGAGGGGTTTCTGCAAAGAACCACTTGGCGTAAATGGGAGAGAACATATACCAATAACACAGATGTTGTGGTTGCTTATGGGGTAGGATGATCCACATACACAGCTGTTCTTCTACCACCAGCTGCAGAACTGACTGCTGGCCCCTTCTGCTAGATTTTCTCCCTGCCCAGCTGCTTTGCTTTGTAGTCCTTAGGGAGTACAAGTCTCAGGAGGCTGCATTTTGTGCCTGAGTGTCCTTAATTTAATATTTAGGTGCAACTGTCCTTTCCTGGCTTTGCTCACTGCAGTAGCTTGACAGAAAAGCATGAATTTTTATAAATTGTTTATGAATCTTTTCCTTCCCAGTATAAAAAAAAGCCTATTAAAATAAACATGCTAGGAGCTGTAATAAGAGGGTTTTGTTATCTCTCAGAAGTTGTGGCCTGATGCTGTAAGTTGAGCTGTCAGTGAGGCTGTCTGGAGGGCTGGAGTCAGTTCTCTGGTGAGCAATTTAGTGGTCTGGGATGTGTTAGTGTATGTTATCCACTTTCCTGAAGAAATTCACAGCCTGATGTTTGATGGGATCTCTGGAGAAAGGAACAAGGAGACCTAAAACTGACACAAAGCTGGTGAATGAGAAATCAGCCAGTGGAACCGTACCCAAGGTTGACGTCCTTGAGTCAGAGAAACCTGCTGTGCAGCCTAGAAATGTAAAAACTGTCTGGCTCTGTCAGGAGATTGTGCTTCCAGGGATTAATTACTGCTTTTTAATTACTGCTTTTCCCCTACAACTCTTTCTTGCTAATCTTTTGTATTTAGGTTTGCCCTAATGGTTAATCAAATTTCAGAGCAGGTGACTCTGCAGAGCTCCAGGTGATTTCCATCTGCCAGGTAAGGCTGGGTTTGCTGTGGCCAAGCTGCAAGGGCACTGCCAACTCTTTGTCTTGGCAGCAGGTAGCCTTTTTGGGTTTGTGTGACAGCACAGGGACAAAACTTGAAAACAAAGTCCATTTCTCTAACAAATTTCACTGTCTAGGAAAGCAGCAGGCAGGATGCATCTAGTCTGTACCTCTTCTCCCTCTGCCCCAGTCCTATTTTTGGTAGCAAAGCTGAGCTCAGGGGACAGGTGATATTTTAAGAGTTGTCAGCCAGGAGTCTCTTTCATGGTTGCTAATCTTTTCCAACTCTTCTTTCCTAGTAATTTCAATGGAATAATTGTGAAAAATGCACAGGACAATTTTACAGTTTTGGTTATAGTTGAAATGAGACTACACCATCACTGCAGAAAAACTGGCTTTCTCCAAAAAAACACCTCCCTCTGAAGTGATCCATGACTCAAACCAGGTGTTGATTCTTAATTGGAGTCAGCAGCTGAAGAAATACTGTGCAGATTCTGCAAGTTCCTCTGGTGAACACTGGTTCCTTAGTCAGTTGTTATATTAATTACTGACTATATTTACAGTGCCAAATTCCTACAATGCCAGAATTCTTATTAATTTTCCTTTAAGAACATCATGGTAGGAAGCGTGTGTGTGTGTGTGCATGTGTATCTGACCTGGCTGTCTGCCCCAGATGTCCCCTCCAGTTGGGAGAGGAGGAGATTTTTCTTTCAGAAGAACTTTCTAGCATTAAGTGTTCAGCTGTCGCAGTTATTCATAGAGTGGCTACCTGGAAGCAGCAGTATAAAAAATTGGGTAACAATTTCATTACATGATGTTTTATAGCAACTGCTGTTCACCTTTATAAATGAACTGTTCTCTCCTGTATGGCAGAAAAAGGCTTTTACAGTTGGCAGGCTGCTCATAATATTCTAAGGATTATTAAAGTAAGCTCTAGCTGTCGTATAATGCACAATATAATGGTGCGTGGTTTTACATTAATGTGTCTTGGGGGAGGATATTATTTCAGAATGTGTGTTCACATATGGATGGAGTTTGAGTCTTTTCACCCCAGTCAGAATGGCATTCACAGAAAAGGCCCCTGGACCATCATCCCAGCAAGTTCCTTATGAGTAATAAAGCAGTGAGAAGAGAAAATTCCATCAGATTCATTAAGGATTTTTCAAAAATACCCCAAAAGCACAATTTTTTTTTTTTCTCACCTCCTGACTTTACATCTATAAATTGAGGTTGTTCTTAAGTTATTTAGGCTCCCTGCTAAGCACCTCAGCTGCTGGGCTGGAGAGGGGCCTGGCCGTGTGTCAGGTTGGTGTTGGAGGGCTGGTGAGCAGCAAAGGCTGTGCAGCCCTGCTGCAGCTGTGTGTGAACCAGGGCAGCTGCCTTCACACAGTGTGTCTCATGAAAGACGTTTGCATATCGAAGGGATTTCAAAAAAAGAGCTGTGGGAACGGCTGGGGAAATGCAAATGGAACTGTTATATTTGCATTAATTAATGAGGCAGCAACCGCAAGGAGCATAAGCGCTACAGCTACTGGTATTTTAAAAAGTGTAAAAAATATTTAGGATGAACGTAGCTTGGAAGATGTTTGTCTCCTTTGTCAGACTGAATTAACAGATATGCTGTTGATCCGGTGATAAAATGCAAATTAATATCGCAGGGTGAGACACACGGAGAGCACTGGATTAGGTGAGGAAGAAAATCTGGAGATGGAAACTTAGCAAAGTATTCGGTAGTGGAAAGCAGGTGGCTGTAGGCAGGATCTTGGGGACAGCAGTGAAGCTTTAACCTCTAGAACTATTAGATGTTATAAATTATTCATCTCACCTTTGACCGTCCTGAAAGGATAATTTGTGCATGTTGGTGCAATTCTAAAAACAACAAACAGACAAAAGCCCTGATAACATACTGCTGATATGTGGCGTAGAGGGATCTTAAAATAATCTTTATCCAGGGATTAAGAGTTTCTGATCTAGCACTGACCTGTTTTCAGAGTATTACAAATTCATGGCACTTGCAAAAACAAGACAAAAAGACTATAAAACAAGGGAAAAGCAGATTTACGGCAGCATAAGTAACCAAGGTAGGTTGCATTGATGAGGAAACTTAAAACTGGAAATCATGCTTGATGAAACCTTTTTTCTAGTCGAGAACCCAAAGCATGCTTGGGAATCTGCACATAGAAAGTGGCTGGGCCTTTTAAGCCATGTGTGAAAATGTTTATTTCCATTAGGAGTGAAAAATGCAGACCTCCAGATGCCCTCTATAATTTCTCCCCCCTGAAGGAGGAGGAGCCAGGGTGAGATGGAAACACAAACCCTGCTCTAGTCCTTGAGCCTAAATTAATGCCGCTGTTTTTAAGGGCCGAATAAACATTGGGAGTGAATGATTTCTGTGCACAGAAAGCCAGGGAAACTTATGCTGACACCACTGACTTTGTGAACAAGAAGAAAGTTGTGTATCTCTAGGACTATGGCCATCTGAGGTGGTTAATCATTACTAGATTCATATGGGAAAAAAATAATGATTAAAGCAAATTAAGGGCCAGAAAGTGATTTTTCTTTCATTGCCCAACAGTAATATGTGGGTTTGATTATTTGTTTTGGCCTGAGCTAGGGGTTTTTTTGCATATAGTAATAGAGTTAGCATGAAATTTCATCTTTGGTTTGAAGTGCCTGACATCTATATCAAATGATAAATAACACAGACTTTGGCTAGAAGTTCAGTATTTCGTAATTTTGTCTGTAAAAACATTTTCCGTGGTTGATAAGGGAAATATGAGACACCAGAGCAATAAATTTCATGCTCGTCTTTGCAGTAAAATAATAATCACTTGGGTAATACAGTCTTTTTTTATATATATACATGTCAAGGGGCCTCTAGCTACAAATGTGAGCTGGCTGAAGTGTGGAATCCTCACGTTGTTACCCTTGAACACCCGCACTGGAGTGAGCAGGACCTTGCCTTAATGTGGGTTGACGAAAGCAGCCTTTACACACTGTGAAAGATTTGCAGAGGGGTGATAAACCCTCGCAGACTATGTGGAGGGTTGCACTCCAGCCTTACGGGCGGCTTGGAATTATTGTCGGATGAGCTTAACTTCCAAAAACAGTCCAGAGATTTGGTAGTGGAGAAACCCAAGGATGCAGCTGCCAGCGTGGTGAGGGGTGATGGCTGCGAGCGGGGCCAGCCTCGGGGTGTGCCAGCAGGGCTGAAGGAGCCCAGCTCAGCTGGTGGGGGGTCATCAGGATCTGTTGAGGGAGCACTTCATGCTCCATCTCTTGCTTTGATCCCTCTGGGGATGTCCACTTCTCAGTCAGAGAAATCTGGGCTCTCAGATCCTCATGAATAATAAAGTATTTTTAGAATCATACAGGTACGAACACACTGTTGGAGGGGAGAAGACCCTTTGAAAGGGTCAGTGTCCATGTAGTCTATAATGTGACACTGCAACGTGTGCAGTTGTGTTCTTCCATTTTCCTGGTATGTTTGTGTCCAGGGCTCAGTTTGGGCAGGCTTTTAATAGCAATTGGGAGTGAGATGAAAGTGCCAGCAAGCAGCATGTTCAGTGCCTGGGCATGGAGCGGCCACTCGAGTTTATTTACAGGACTACCTTACACGTTTTTCAGAGCAGCCACACCAACCCCAGTTTTCTGCCTTCAAAGCATGAAGACGTCATGGCAACACCACCATTTCCACCCAGTTACTCATCTGACAGGAGATTCTTGTCTAGCATGTGAAATTGTAGAAGCCCACAGCTGGCAACTATAAATTCCCGCCTTAATGGGCCATGTCAGACATGCAGCACAGGGCAGCTCTGCTGGGAGGGAACCTGAGACAGGATGCCTGAGGGAGGAGTGTTTCCATGCAGCACTGGCCGTGGGGAGAAAGCATTTGTGTATTTGGCAGGGAAAAGGGGCCTAAGTGGTCCTTCAGGCCTCCCTTCAGGTCTTTGCAGGGAACACCCTGCAAAGAGGGGCAGCAGAGGGGCTTTGCAATAATGCAGAATCGGGTTCCCCAAGTACATGGTCCCTTGGTGGTCACTCGCAGAAAGTGCCTGTAAAAGACTAGAATGAGATTTTGTTCTTGTCTGGCCTATCACAGGTTTAAAAGTTATGTTATTCACTCTCCCAAACTTAACCAAAGCCGTGGTCGGTTGGGTAGCTGACTGATTGCTTACTTCAGAGCTGTCCAGATGTAATTGTTCTAACTCACAACAGATTCTTATTTAATTGTGGTTCCCTTTTGCTGTATAATGTTTACCGAGGTGATCAATTTGCTGTTGTTCTGGTACAGACATTCACTACCAGTTGCTGTTGCTACTTTCAGACATTTTGAGGGTTTTTTGGATCTTTATTCCTCCTTTTTTCCCCCCTCCTGTGTTTGCCTTTCCTGCACTATGACTTGCAGCCCTGGTTTGGGCAAGGGGAGCTGTTGCCTCCCGTCCTGCCCATGTTGGCACCAGCCTATGCTGTGCCTGTCGTTAGTTATACTACTCCTCTTTTTTATTCCAAGACGTGGAGGGGTGCATCTCTCTCCAAATGCTGAGCGTTCTCTACATCTGTGTCACAAATAAAGGAGGAAGCAGTAATGCTTTCTGCTATTGATTTAATAACCTGTTCAAAGAAGTACAGCAAAGCCCCTGGAAAAAAAAGTTACTGAGAATTTGTGGTGTTAAGTTCTTGAAACATAAAACCAGGACCGGGTTCTGCCTCGAGCTCCAGTGTTCAGCACAGAGGGTCGGCAGCATTTATGAGGGGAAAAATGCTTTATTTTGCAGGCACCAAAGGTTGCAGTCACTTTCTGAATGCTTTATATCTGACAGGTCATCTGTAGGTTCAGCTGGTGCTTTTCTCTATCCAAATGATGATTAGAGAAGACTTTAGATAATTTAAAGCACTAAAAGTCAGCTGATCTAAAAAGAGTTCTGTGAAATACGGTTTAGAGTAGTCGGGAAATTAATCACTTGGAGAACCCCTGGCGTGTTCTGTCTTTTGAACCTTCTCATAATTCCTCTGAGTTCTGCCAGGAAATCAGAGGGGGAAATCCTAGTGTAGCTAAATTAAGAGAAGATTGTGGATTCTACCCCACAGCTGAATTGCCAGTGGCATGCACAGTGTTCAGTGAAGAATTGCCAGGCAGACTTGTATCTGTGATTAGCATTTCTCATGAGCAAGGACTTTGCTGTTGGGCGGCACTGGTGAGAGGCTGCACACTCCTCGGGCAGCTTTCTCCTGGCCTTCCAGGAGTCTGGAAGATGACTGTCCACTTCAAGTGCACCCCAGCAGTGAAATAAGAATGGCTTTATTGGGTTTTCCAAGCGCAGTGTTAAACTCACAGCTGGGCTGTGCCGGGTGTTGGTGATGGGTGAACACAGCACTGCCAGAGCAGGAGGCAGAGGGCACAGGAGGGGGGAACACAGCCGTGTTCCTGCTGGGAATATCTGGAGGTGCCCATGGCGGCCTATGGTCTGGAAGGACATGCATGTTTTGGAAGGTGGTTACTCTGTCAGACAGTGAAATCCTGTGTGTGCCCCACATCAGTGATGAGGGAGCAAGCGGGCAATGGGAGAGCGGTCGGAGGTGACCAGAACAGCTGCACACACTCCTGCTCTCTGCTTGGCCTGCAGCAGTGTCCTCTGAAACATCAGCTTTTGCACTTTCCAAACAGATTAATCAGTGTGTCTCTGATGCAGCAGGTTTATTTTCAGACACATCTATAAGTTGAGTTTTTTTCTGCTGTTTAAGAAGTACCATCAAAATAGACCTTTTGCAAGAAATTGTCTCCCTGTTAACAGCAGATTTATGGCTACTGGCCAATACTGTCCTAATAATGTATCGTGTTAAAAATTGGTATTTATGTATCAAAAAATGCTTTAAAAGCAAGTAAATTAAGTACCATGTTGATATAAATGTCAGTGAAAATATCTGACCTAAAGTTCATTAATATTCAAAAGAAACTTCTGAGAATGTGGTAGACGAAGGACTGCATAACAGCTATACATTGCCTAAATTTTTTTCGGAAAATATATACCTTAAGCATTTCAGCAGTTGAAGTCCAGCTTGGGAGAACCCATAAAATTATATTAATATATAAGAAGAAATGTAAAACTTGGGTTACTTACTTAAGCTGTTCTTCTTATTGTTCAGGTGACATTTTTTTAACCCACAAGAATTAAATCTACAGTTCTGGATTGGACCTTGTGTGGCCCAGAACAGCTCACGTAAATTTTAGTCATTACTAAACAAATAAAACCTTGCTTTCTAAAACTTAAGAGTAGGCAGTGCCCTCATCTTAGCAAACAGTTCTTCCTAAATGTAAAAAAAACCAACCCATAGATTCTGCTTTTTGTTGCACATGCTGGGGGCTCTCCCTCAGCCCTTGTGTTGTTCTGTTCCCTACCACAGCAGTTTACCAGGTCCCTGTAAGGTTTATTTGCCTGCTGGCACGTGCAGTTTGTTGTCCGGGTATCTCATGTATGAACAATTCCTTGAGATCAAAAGCTTTTGCAGAGAACAACCACGAGCAGCTCCTTGCTCAAATACTGGCCTCAATTCTTTATCCCATTCTCAGTGTAATTATAGCCCCAAAATTGCAAAGTAGGAGTGGGAGTTCGTACGAATATTTGTAGGACTAAGAGAGGAAAAATCGAATGCCAAGTTCTGTGCTACGAAACGGTAGGAAAGCCTCTGTGGTAGTTTTTAACTGAAATATTTTAATTTTAGGAGCAGGTCCCTGTTCCTGTGTATCACCCAACTCCAAGCCAGACCCGGCTGGCCACACAGCTGACAGAAGAAGAGCAGATCCGGATAGCGCAGCGGATAGGCCTCATCCAGCACCTACCTAAAGGAGTCTATGATCCCGGGAGAGACGGCTCCGAAAAGAAGATCAGAGAGTAAGTCCCAGTCACACGTGGCTGTTGCCTTGCTTTGTGACACTGCCCTGGGAAACCTGATCTTGCCATTCTGTTTCTGCCTTCTTTTCGGGGGCTGTAGTTTAACGCAGCTTTCTGAAAAAGGAAATGGCCATGCAGAAGGCTGATGTTATGAGTGGCATCCCTGCCTGTGATAGTGGGGTGGAATTCAATGAGCTTTAAGGTCCTTTGCAACCCAAACTATTCTGTTATTCTAAGGCTTTTGCCTTTCTCCTATGCAAGGATACTCCTCACAGTACCTACAAATACTAAAGTCATCCAGGAGTAGATAGTACACTATTTTTCATTTCCAGTTTGGTAACAGCAGCTTCAATATTTTATTTTTTTTCCCCCCCCAGATGTGTCATTTGTATGATGGACTTTGTTTATGGGGACCCTATCCGATTTCTGCCGTGCATGCACATTTACCACCTGGACTGTATAGATGACTGGTTGATGAGATCCTTTACCTGTCCATCCTGCATGGAGCCAGTGGATGCAGCACTGCTTTCATCGTATGAGACTAACTGAGCCAGGGTTTCTCTACTGAACCTCCAAGGAGACCATCCACTTCAATGGGTTTGATCCTTTTGTCATTCAGCCCAAAGAGCCAGGAATTAGGAATTAAGATCATGCACAAAGTATACATTTCCTAATAAATAAATAAAAAAAAAATATTCCTGAATGGCTGCAAATATTGGAAAACATAGTATTTTAGAGACTATAGAAAAGTAGGTTGTTATTTTTAATGTAAAGCCTTGACCCACCATTGTCTTTTAATGTTTGTTCTTACACCCATATATAGGAATTGTGTAAAGTG
Source organism: Manacus vitellinus (assembly GCF_001715985.3). Lineage (NCBI taxonomy): Eukaryota > Metazoa > Chordata > Aves > Passeriformes > Pipridae > Manacus > Manacus vitellinus. The sequence continues at coordinate 9,441,953 of NW_021939546.1, read as the reverse complement.
TTACAGCAACTGTAAATGTTTAAACTGCGTGTATCCAATTTTATTAGCAGCAAGATAAGAGTATTTTTTTCCTAAATAAAGTAACCAGTTTTGTTCTGATTCTTTTCACAAGTCCTGGCATTTGGGTCAAGGCTTTATTGAAATCTACATTTTATAACACTGGCACAAAGAAATAGTTTTAAGCTTGTTTGCACAGTTCTTTTTCTTTTTTTTTTTTCATTGGAGATGGAATTCATTGCCTTAGGTCTTTTTAATAGTGTATTGTTATTGTTGGGCTGGCTCTATGCTTGAAAACCAGTTTATTTATAACCTGTTAAAAGTGCTATATTTTGTTTGCAGTTAGGAATATGCAGACTTCAAAGTGATCTCCTAGCTTGTAAGCAAACTGAGATGCATTATCCCTTTTCTACTAGTGATACAGAATATGAAGATGTAAGACCTACAGTGAAACTATGGTTTCATGGGTTTTTATAACTTCCTTTGGTTTTGATGAAATAACAGTCCTTAAACTTTAATATGTGACCTTTAACTTGATCAGATTAAAAGTGGGCCGGATGAACAATAAATAGTTAAGCTGCCATAACTGGAAAAAAAAATATATATTTGGAACTAATGTAGTGTTAGTATTGATCACTTATTCTACTTTTTTCTCCCTAAAGATGGTTGTCTTGGATCATAGCAAATGGATACTGCATCTCTCGTTCTTGTAGTCCTTAGGTTATCAGAAGTTAAGAATAAACATACTGTATCTCAGTCTCCTGTATTAAATGTATCTGTTGAGCCCTGCTGGCTGACACACCAGTCCACCAAACAGGAATGAACTCATAGAGGAGAGAATTAGACTTTGTTCTGCACATAAATGCAAAGTTTATATAAACCCAGACTGTCAAGAGTAGCAGTGGAGGGGGCAAACAGTCCTGCTATAGCCAGAATGACACAATTAGCTGGTTCCTGTAGCAAACAGTATGTGCTTGTTAAGAGAGGCTCTGGCAAAGATTGTAGCTGTAAAGACCTTTTTCCACTAAGCATGACTTTTTCCTTTTTTCTTCCCCCCCTTGATGTACCTACTGTGACCTTTATACATTCAGTGCCACCCTGATACAGTGAGAAGCAATCTCAAGTTAACCACAGCAAATTGGGGATGTTCTTGATTGTGTTTCAGCTACAGTTTGAGTACTTGATACAAAAAATTGTGTTTAACAACCCAAGTCCTCTGTGGACTTACTGCATTTACAGTGTAGGGGAATTGTGCAGGTTACGGATAACTGGTCAGCAAAATGGAGTCAACATGTTTGTTTGTTATCCCTGCAGCTGGCAGCACCCTGCTCCCTTAGAGAAGAACTCCAAGGAGCAGTCAGAAGGAACTGAAAACACTCTGCAGTTCTAGATTCACTCAAATGGCCACACATTTATCTATTTATCTGGACACAATGTTTTGCTGAATTCATACATACTTAATTACATGGATCAAAATCTGGGAAGAGAGACCTGAAGTTGTGCAATATCATTGTTCCTTTTCATCATTCCATGTGTGTTCCTTTGTGTCCTCCTTTTTTGTCTGTTTGTTTCGGGGGTTGGGTTCTTTTTTTTTTTTTTGGTATAACAATGTCCACATTAAGTATTCATTTCTTTATCTTGTTAAAACTGGCAAATGAACAATTTGAAAAAAACAGTGTTGTCATGGTGGTATTAGTCTTTATTTATTACAAGACTTGATTAAGAAAGATTTAAAAGAAAGGAAGTGATGGATTACTGAGCTGAATGCTTTCCTAGGCACTCTGTACAGCTGAACTTTTAACACTGATACCCTTACTGGGCTAAGGGAAGAAATTCCTTTCATTAAAATACTTGTTAAATAGCAAAAAGGTGTGAAGGGCTAAACCTAGAGCAGATTACACAAAAACATTCCAAAAAGTTTAAATTTTACCTTAAAGACAAATATGTAAATATAACAAATAAATCAAATGATTTTTCAAGTTTTTAGGTGCAGTGCTGTTCTGGATGATTTGTAATTCAAAGAAGAACTGATTTGAACTTAATGCAAAATAACATATAACCTTAATTTTAGCTACAGTTGTGGAACCAGAACCGTGTCTTAATTCTACCATCTATAAGATGATTTACCTCCTGTCTCAGAGTAGTCTGATAAATTACTCACACTTCAAACACATTAAGTCCAGTTACAGCACAGCTGTTTCCCAACCAGAGCCTGCTGGGAAGGGCTGGCTCTGACTCACCTGAACCTCTTCACCCATAGCCCTTCTTATGCCAGGGCTGTATGTTTTGGGGTGGGCAGGCCCATAGGAAAATGCCTGCAAAGTGATTTGAAGGAAAAAACCAACAAAACAAAAACCCCTCTTACAGCTACTGTGTGCAACCAACCTGAGTTTGTAGATACCTCTTGCATGCTACAGGAGTTACCACTTTAATCATTTCACATCTAAGGATGATAATCCTCATTACCTGTTGGCAGTTCATTATGTAAATCTGGGAGAGAATCATAAAATACATAAACAAGCAAAAAAAGCCAGCCCAGAGAATTTCTTCGTGAGGAGCTAGTGGTGTAGAAGGGCTTGAGCCACAAAAGGGTTTAAAAGTTCCTGCAGTTCCCCAGGGCTGAAAGCAATTCCGTGTTTGGAAGGCTGACAGTGTCCTTTTGCAGTGGCAGGAGGGTACATTTCTGGGATAAGGGATTAGGAAATACCTGAACTTACTTCAGTTGCCACAGTTTCAGGGCTTTGACATTTCCTGTCCTTGTGCAATCGTGGTAAAGATGAAGATTCCTTTGAGTTAGAGTGTCAGTAAAATAAGTAACAACATGGCTGAAACCAAATGTACAGGGCCTCTCAGCAGTTAAATCCTGGATTAAAATGGACTCAGAAACAAAGTGGATGCCAGCTGATATAGACACAGTTTGTTACAGACACCACATTTTATTAAAAGCATACATTCTAGCTGACAACCTATAAAACACATGAATAAAGTCTGTTCAGAAGAACCCTTCTTGACTTAATACCCAGAATAAAAATTAGTTTCAAGGATTAACTTCTGCTTTTATATAGCACTTAACTTTGAAGAATATAATTTATGCTAACCATCCTTTGCAGATTATCTCGCATTTAAACCTGTTCTGGGATAAGAGTTCAAGGGCTTTGGAAGCCTTGGTGTGAAATGCAAAGTTAATGCCTTGTGATAAAAGAACAGTTTAAACATACTCTGCAAAAGCATCTTTTTGATTTAAGCAAAAGAAATAACTACATTTTCATGCTAGCAACTGATTTATTACAACATCCACTCTGCACTGATACTTTGCTAAGAAAAGCTGCAGAGAGGAGTCTATAATGAAAAAATTCTTTGTGCAAAAGGCTGTCTGTGTTCCCAGCAGCACAGAGGTATGTGCTTACTCAGCAAGAGGGGCCCAGCCACACCAACTGCACACAAAGAGCCCCCAGCCCTCCCCTGTCCTCTCAGTTGGAAAACAAGCAGCAGTAACTTCATAAACCTGTTCTTTGCAGCACCAACCCCTCCAAAACATTTGTCTTTATTTCAAATAAGGCATTTCAACACCTCTGCTCACAACAGGGAATGTTCCATTCACCACACACAGCACTTTTCCTGGCCCCACTTTTAGTCCCCAGATGCACTTTGGTCGGGTTCTCACTGCACAGTGACAGACAAACTTTTCAAAAAGCTTTGGCTACAGAGCCTGCTACCACTGTGAGTATGCATACAGAGATGTTTTGTGTATATCTATATATGCTTTCTGTGTGTGTGTGTGACAGATCAGACATTGACAGACCTTTAGCAAAGGCACCATACACGGAATTCCTGCTGTTCCTTAGAAATACCAAGAAGTATTTGCACCAGTGATGAGCCCAGCATCAGAGAATGGAAACCTAACCCACGACCCAGGTATGCACAAGCCATAAGAACAAAAGCCAAAGCAAATTTTTCACAGTAACAATCAAACCATTGGAATAATCTCCCCAGAGACGTGTTAGATCCCCTAACACTGGACACTTTCAAGATTCAGCTGGACTGAGTGCTGGGCCACCTTGCCTGGACTGGGCTTTTGGCAAGAAAGGTTGGACCCTGAGGTCCCTCCCAACCCGCTATTGTATCATTCTACGACTGAAATACCAAAACACTAACTGTCCCTGATGTCTGCTTCTAAAAATAACATCTGCAGCTGCCCAACAGAGGCTGTGCAACCTTGGGAGCGATGACAGCAGATGAAGATGACATTGAACATGATCCCTGTGTTCTGTGACCCTCCAGAGTTGCTTCACCTCCCCACAATGATTTACTGAGCTCCGCTGACCGTCAGAGATACAGGAGCAGAGGCAGCTTCAGGCACCTCACACCAGCACCTTCACCAAAACCCCAGGAAAAGCACCACGTTCACAAGCACCAGCTCATTGTAGAACTGCACCCGGGACATTGTGGACACCGAGCAGGGCCCCCAGGGCTCCAGCACTGCAGGCAAGCAGCCTGGAGAGCTCCTGCACTAAGGAAGTTGTTCCTCACCTCCACACCCTGTGTGCTGCAGGATAAAAGGAAGTGAGAGGAAAACTGCCCAGAATATTGCAGCCTCTACTTATCTTCTCTTTCTCACCACATCACTATGGTACTTTTAGGCCACAGACCTAAAACTGCTGTTGCTGTACTTGTCTAACATGAGATAAACTTTTTTCTCTCTTTTTTTTTTAGTTGAATCAGCCCATAAAGAACACACAGGGGGTTATGACCGTTCTGTTTTGTATTCTTTCTGTAAAATAGTCAAGGAGAGAGAAAGCAGGTAGGCTTCACTGCAGTGCATAATTCTAAATAAACATTTAGCCAGCAATGAAGGTAAGTAGGTCTACAGATTTAAAAACCCCGGAAAATAATGAAGCCCAGTCCTACAGAGGCATGGTTGAATTTGAGCAAACACCATGCAGAACTTTACCACAGTGCAATGCAGGTATTTATTAGCTCTGTGCTGTTCATAAGTCTTGGAGACAGGGATTGACTGGGCATGTTTTTAAATGAAAGTATTTGTGACTTTTTTTTTTTAACACCTGAAGCAAACCTAGATAGCATCTTAAAGATGCTTTAAGATGACAAATCATTCAATTAAAACACTTGCTGGTACACGCTTTGCACATAATCTACCACCAAAATGTATTTGCAGAACATAATGAGAAAAGAAGCAAGTTCATTTCTAGTCTGTTCAGGTTTCCCAATCTCGTTCATCAGTGACGTTGCCAACCATTAACCACTTTCCTGTACAGCAGTAAACAACATGACTCACCTCTTTATCTTCTCCTCTTCCTCCCAGAGGGCGAACTGAGTTGAATGTGTTGCTTTGGTCATTTCATACACATTTGCTTTGCTGCCATGTTTTTATGCTTAAGAAGGCAAAGAAATGCATCTTGCAGGTGCATCTGGAGGCTGAGTGTTGTATTTAAAGCCATGAGAGTGCTTTTGTATTCTGGGGCTGACCTCTAGGAAAGCCTTGTCTCCTACAGAAGAGCATTGCTTGATCCTTCTGTTCTGCCAGAGGCACACAAGCTGTCACAGCTGTCAGCCCATGAGCTTTTAGTAGCCTTGGACCTAGGCTGTAGATAACTAAAAATACCAAGGCACTCAGTATAGAATTTAATTCCAAAACCAGTGTGAAATGGGAGGAAACGCTTGATATGATCCTGCTCTATGCTGCTATATTTTATAAAATGCAGTTTCCTAAGCCAAGTTTTGAATGTGTAAACAACCTGAGGCCAGGCACAGTTAGGAGGGGACAATCTTTAAACTAACCATCCATGACAGCATGTGCTAATTGTAGTTCACAGTAGAACTGCATATCAGTAATCAAAGCAGGTTCCTATGCCACTGGTTTAGTTGAGCAATCATAAGTGGGTGTTTCAACATAATAGTAGTTGTATCATGTTTGTGACTTCATCAAAATCTCTTCTAATCATCGAGAAAACCTGTGACCAGGTTCAGCTTCAGCCCACCCTTCTTGATCCAACAGGTTATATCTCATCTCCTGTTACTTCCAGGAGCTGGGAGTTGATGCAGATGCACCTCATCAGTGGGAGCTGCTGGCTTTTCAGCTCATCTGCCCCCTCGGTTTAAGGAGAGACCCTACATACAGGGATTCCACATAACACATCTAATGATAAAAGTGATGCTCATTTCATTGCTTTTCCCTTCCTGCCCAGCACCACTTTCAGGTGACAGCAGTATCTCACATGGCCACTGCTGCAGACATCCAGGAGTATGAATTTCTGCCCCTCCTCGGTCACTGGCAGGAAACTACTTACCAGTGTTAATAAAAAAACTACATAGAAAAAGAAATATAGTTTGTAGGTTTTATGATAAAGGTCCTACCAAGTCCAGAGAGCTCTTTTGTGGCGTATGAGTTAGTAATTTTTGTCTTTGGGTAACATCTCTGGCTTTGCTGAGGACCAGGAAGAGCTGATTGTGGCAATTGTTGGCTAAAGCCTGGTACACAGCGAGGTTTCTCAAGTATCACTCAGTTCAACATTTGAAAGCAGAAGGTAGTGCTCCTTCTGCAATTAAGTGCTCCTGCAGTACTGCTTCCATTTCCTGAATCTTAGGCCTTGCTCCAGTCTCTGATTTGTGATTCCATTAGAATATCCGCTATTTTCCACTAAGTGAACACACTGAACTCTGAGGCTGTTTGAGAACTCACACCAGTTGTGCTTTCCCTAATTCACTGCACTCAGGACCTCCAGGCTGATGAAGCAATTCCCTGTTCTGGAAAGCTGCTCCAGGCAGAATGCAGTAGCCTCAGGAAGAGCAGTGGAAAAACAATCCCAGCATCGACCTTCCAGCCCAGACTGACACCACGGAGTTTTTGATCCCCACCATGGAGGAGCACCAAATGAAGTGAACTGATGAGCAAAGTCATGGTGGGCAATTCAAAATGTAACACATTGAAAAACTTACACAGTGGCAACGTACCAGACCTTCTACTCATCCTTTAGCAAGCAAGGTGCTACTTTCCTTTAGTGAATTCATATTATTAGTCCATAAATCCTTGTTGCATCAGGAAGGTGATTATTTCCTCTTGCTTGGGAACCAAAAAGAGTAAAAGATCACAGTGAACTACAAAGTCCTCAGCTGAAGCTGGAGATCAGGTCCACGATGTCACTGGTGCTGGTGTTCAACCAAAGCTGACTATGAAAATCTTCTGAAGGCTATGAAAACCTTAGAAAAATCATGGGATTTTCATTGCTGCAAAGCATCAGGGAAGCTGGCTGTGTACTGCATAGTATGTCCTTTGTGCAGTGTATCTATGATCAGGGGAAACTCTGTTGTGGGTGAAATTTCAAAGAGGTTTCAGTGGCCTTGAGAAATGAATCTACACTCAGAAGGATTGTTCACTTTCTGCAAAGTAAAATTTATGCTAATTTTCACATGGCATTATTACTTGCTTAGAAGATGCTAAGGCTGCCAAAATATTTGAAAAGGACACAACTAGAAAAAGAGGCATTATATGCAATAATAGAACAAGAAACTTTTTTATTCTATACAAAGAATGACTGAGTTTTTACACTGAAGTTTTGATGTGCTGCACGTAAATAGCGTAACTGTTTATACTGAATTTTATCTGAATTGAGAAATTTATCTGAACTGAATATATCTGAGAAAGTCACTTTATAAAACACATTCTTCACCTATGATTTTGACTTGGAAAGGCTTTTATAAAGGGTGTCTGTTTTTAAGACAATGCAAGTTCTCCTTGTTGAGGAACAGGTGGTTCTGTCTCCTTGCATATTATTTTGCAATTATAAAACAATGTAATTTCCTTAGAGAAGGTAAAAGCAGAGCTATAAACTGTTGATTTTCTCTTCTGCTGGGAACAATCACTTTAGAAAGGACATTCACTGTGAGGTACATAGATATGAATCTTCCTGGCAAACATCTCCATTGGAGAAAAAGGGCTGTCAGAAGACCTCCCATCTCCACCCATCAGAATGGGTCATGGGGAAGAAGCTCTTTCAAAAGGGAGGTAGAAGTGTGCCCCAAAAAACCCATAGGCTTACAAACATAGAACTAGCCTGGAGAACAATAAATATGAGTCAAAGCTGTGTTACAACTGACTTCAGCAGTTTTGCAGCAGTTCCATGGCAGCCAGCACTGTGGAAAGCAGACCCAGCTCATTGCTCTACTCCCAAAGCCACTTACACGGAAAATCTCCCAAAAGATCAATAAAGAGCAAAAAGACAAAGGGCTCCTTTGTACCAAGGGAACCTCCTCCAGCCCCAGCTTCTTCACACAAGGAAGCATCGGCCTCTTTCAACATGGACATCTCCAGCTGGACAACCCTAAGGACACCCATCTTAAGGAACGGAGTGTCACAGGAACCCCTGTATCGCTGTGCAGCCAGAGCAATATTGCTGTTTCTTAAATGACCTTCAAGGACTTGTGCTTTAAATTTGATATAAACTTCAGATCATGTTCATTGTGGCAAAAACATTTTCTAAGAACTCTGCGTGGTCAAGGAAGAAGTGATGCAGTTTTATACTGTCATCACCTTTCCCCCCCACAACCCTCAGTAAATTATTCAGCCACTACAAGCAGCGGACTTGACAGGAAAACCAAATTAAAGTCAAGGTACCAGCATAAGGGAGACCATTCTTTTCACCAGCAAGTTTTTTAAAGAAGCAAAATGTGACTGGTAAAAGGGAACTTCCCATGCACAACTAGAAATGCCCAGGATCCAGAGCTCCTCCCCGATGTGTTCCATGTGCACCGAGATTTTCTCACACCATTCCAACAACGCAGGTACTGGGAAAAAGTGATGCTTCCTTCTCAACTGCTGGCAGCATGGATCCAAACAAACATTTAGAGCTAAATGAGATTAAATCCATGAAACCTGAAGTTTTGTTGTTTGGGGTTTTTTTTCAGTTGTTCCCCTCTCTCGCTAAGCAAAGCTACAACATAATGTTGCAAACGCAAGAAAAAGGCACGCGATTGAAAACTGAATGACACAGATGTAAATATTCAAAAAGCCACTGCTGGAAAAACAATATTCAGGGTTATATGGTTGGTTTGAGAGGTTTTTTGCCATGTTGTTACACGAGATTAACGTTTTATGCATCACCTTTAAAATTTTAAGTTATTTGGCTTTTCACTGACTTGAAAGAGAGGGGAAAATAACTCTAAAGTGTCAGTAATTTTCTGCACCAAAGTTTGCAACAAACAGGACATCAAAGAAGAAAAAGTTACGACACTGCTGAGGCTCCAGAGTGCATTCCATTTTCTGGGGCAGATTTGGCTTGGTGCAGGGCAGCTTGAATCCTGAAATGTGTCCTTGTTTCCATGGAGTAATTCTTGTAGTTTTGTCTAAAACAAAAGCAGATCCACTGTGATGAATATATATATATATATTTAAAACATTTTCAAGTTATCTTTGTATTACTGTTTTAAGCAAAATAACTACAGACAGAAAAAAAGCCTTTCTTCACAAGCTCCTTTGCTGCCTACTCTAAAATACAAGGCATGTGTTCCTGGCCAAACAATGCAGTTCTTTGTTCTTTATTTGTAGTGCCACTGTCTGGCAATTACCAGAAAAATATAGCTTAATAAGAAATTGAATCTGGTCCACTCAATCAAAATATTGAGTCCATATTAATTATCTGTAGCACCCACTTAGTTTACATTCAGAAATTAGATTTCCTCCCCCCTCAAAATATAACTGACAGATGTGAATACAAATATTTTCAGCATTTTAAAAAATAATTTTAATAAAACAGATTCAATTCATCAGGGCCATTTAAAGAAAGTAAAGGGGGAGCAGGGAAGAGAAAAAAGAAAGAGAGAAGAGAAGCTGTCCTGAACCAGAAGAGGGAAACGCTCCACCTCCATCCTATGGTTGCCAATGATAAGCACTGTGTGTTGGAAGTAAAGCCAGACAATTTGCTGCCCCAGAAGCTTGGAAAGAGAAAGTGGGCACACATGAGGCTCTGTATCAGCTTTTGAGGAGGAATACACCAGGCCCAAGGAAAAACTGGCAGGACTTCCACCACACACATCTAGTGGCTGGCTCGGCTCGGCACTGTCACCTGCATATAGTCTCCAGTAGCTCTGTCATGCTCTAAAAGAGTTACTGGAACATTCAAAGAATCTGTATTATCATGGAAAAGCTTATATAAAAAAAGAAAAATTGCCCCTGGACCACATAGAAAGTGCAGATCCTACTTAATAGGAATTAACATGTCAGCTCCTGCAGGATGGATACAGAATCCAGATACCAAAGAGGGATTAGACCATGCTAATTTTCTTTTAGAAGATATTTGTCATCTTTACAGAAACATAACATTAAGTATTAAGCTCTGTATACCTTAAAAGCATTTCAGTTCAAAATTCATAATTCCAGCCAAGCATGGTATCTGTCACCATGGCAGTCTCTTGCTGAAAACAAGGAATTCCACACCCATGCTACACCAGCTTATAATTTTGTGTATGCAACACCCAAGAGGTTGACTGAGAAAAGGAGGTGACTGGGTTCTGCTGTGTGCTGATCTAAAACCCTTTGGAGTTTTTTTTTTTTCCTTAAATTAAGTAGATTTTGTCATGCAGAGTTAGTACTTCTCATCAGCACGCTGATATTCTTGTTTGTAGCTCACAGCCAAACAAACAGAAACACTTCCACGCATGACCAAGCCAAAACTGTTTATCATCTCGTTCCACTCTTTCTCCCAGAGTTGAAAATTCCAGCCAGCAGCAGTATGTGGATTTAGGTCAAGCAAATCAAGCGTCATGCACCAGCCAAGTGCTCGCCTGCTCTCCTGCCAACTGCAAACATAATTCTGCACTCCCGAAACCCACCGCGGCCAACGCGCTTCTCCCCCTCGAGGCTGCCAAGACATTCAGTTTGTAGCTGAAAGCTTATAAATCAAAGCATTTTAATGCCACAGGTGGAAGTGTAAGGACTGCACCTTTTTTTTTAGGACTGACTGAAATACCGGGGGGGGTTTTGTGGTGGATCGTTGTTTCTGTGGGGGTTTTTATATCATTACAGCCTCCGCGAGTTCTTTGGGCCCAGCAAGTCTGAGTATCAGCTTTCATACACTGGGCAACAACAAATTTTTTGGAGCTGCAGTCTGCTGGTGCTCCCCTTTAAGCCAGACACCTTCCCTTGAGGGGATCTGGGACACTAAGAGCTGTCAGGGAAAGGTGCAGTGGCCGAGCAGCAAGAGACAGAAGTTCCAGCTGGAACAAGCAGCTCCGAATCATTATTTTCTAGATCTCTTTTTACTAGAGATTTGAACAAAGGAAATTAGGACAGGAGAGGCATGTTTAGAGGAATGTGAAGCCAACTGAAACACTTTCCATTGCACTTTGCTAATGCAATTTTTGCTGCTCTTAATATCTTCCATGAGTTTACAAGCACAAGCAGAGAAGATTAAGGATTGCAGTATTTTAATTTTTGTGCTGACAGGCTTTTGGCATAATCTTTGGTAGGCTGATTCGCCACTCTGTCTTGCAGAGAGGACTGATTTGGAACAAAAAAAAAAACAAACCATAAAAACTCTGTCTGACCTCTCTGGAACTGGGGGCAGACCCCAGTTTTGTAGCTGCTCACACCTGTGGCAGTGACTCTCTGCACTGGGAAGGTGCAGACATCTGGACTCGTTCAGGATCCAGAGAGGTGAACTACCCCTGCTGCTGCTCGAAGAGGGCAAGTGTTGTTTAGGTTGGATTCTCTCCCTCCCCACCACTGCCAAAATTTTGGCTCAGCATAGAAGTAAAGGTTCAGACAGAGGCAAACCCTGTATTTTGTTAATTTTATAATAAAGAACACACACGATCAAGTCCAACTCCCTGATAAACCTACTTTGCTAGAAAAATCAGTCACATAAAATAGCAAAAGTAGGTGGTTTAGTTGCTTTTCAGATGCAGATGAAACAATACAAAGATACTAAATGCAACCTGAAGCATTATCTTAAGTGTATTTCATCAAGGAACAGGCCCTGCTAGCCTTTAATTAAAGTAATGCTATTTTAGCCATAACACAGAGCTTTGATTTCATTTTATACATCTTTTATGAATAAGTAAAAGATTATTACATTTTGTTACACATGGATTATTTCTTATGGAAGCCTCTGACATTACAATTAACATATTTAAATTTTTTTTTGCTCTTCTCAGAATTGATGTTTAAGACCCAGAGTGAACAAACCTAACACCTACCACTGGCAAAGTCAAACCAAAACTAAGGCATGCATCCTTCCTCTGAAAAATTGAAATGAGTTTCCATGATATTAATGAAATGTTTCTGCTTCCTGCTAACCAGGAAAATACCAAACTGACTCATCAGACATCAACACGGGCTTTTCACTTACTTTGCTTTTTCCAGAAGTTTTATTGCTTCTTCTCTTCTATCTTGGTCTAGATACAGTATTGCCAGCTCCAGCAAGGCATTTGGAATTAGATAATGATCATATTTTATCTTCTTCTCACTGCATTGGAAGAGAAATAGCCTGGAGACCTTGAAATGATATATTGTTTCCCTCATTTAACAGCTCCATACACGAATAAGCAGGAGATTAGCTAAGATCAGAAGGAGCAATCAATCTCTATTATGACACTTGTCATGTTCCCTACCCCAAGATACCTTCCGGGTTATTAAATGTGTATTTTGCATAAGCATCCTACACAATATGTACAATCTCGGGATTAGAAAATAAAGCCTTTATTATCAGGGAAGTGTTAGAAAAGATGACAATATTATGAGCTGCATCCATGTGAACTGACAAGCAGAGAGGTCATTCAGAAGTTCCAAGTGTAATCCTGCTGCCACCTGTCTCTGCAAACTGCACTTGGCTTTTTGGGTACAGCTCCTTCATGACTGGGAAGAGGAAGGGGGCAAAAAAAGGTAGAGCGGTACCTTAAAAGTTTATGCATCTATAGTCCCCTAAAAGGAGAAAATACTTCAATAAAAATTGCAGATTTGAAATTCTTCAACACATGGCTAAAAAGGAATTAAAATTGAAATTCCTTGAAATAAATACCAAAGGTGCTGCAGTCCTCTCCCTTCTATTCATATCATGGCTGCATCTCCTCTTACTTGAAACTCAAGAGCTCTCCTACATGCCAGGTATGAAAACTTACTTTAAATAGATGTAATTAAAATGTTCTTCTGCTTCTGAGATCTTGCCCAAATGCTTGAGGCATAATCCCTTTAACAGCTTTATCACACACCGGTCATCTGCTAGTAATTCTGTAGCTGCAGGATGGAATAAATGGCACATTTTAGAAAACTCTAGAACAGAAGAGGCTTTCCTACCCTGTAGGGAAACTTCTACAAAGGCAAGTGTGAGCACAATCCATTTATTGGGTCACAGGGCAGAAGGAACTAATTGGTGAATTTAATTTAAGGCAGAGACAAACAAACATCGACCTTTTCATAAATCAATCAAACTTTGTCTAAAAATTGTTGGGCTGTTCTTTCCTTCCCTACTCCCACTGAAAGGCTACCCCACTGTTCTGACACCCAAAAACTAATTTAAGGTGTTAATTTTGTAAATACTGAGGCTCAATTTGTAATCTCTCGACCTTTATTGCCCTTTAGTAGGTACAGCTCTTCTTCCTTGATTTCTAGTCACATGGCCTATTCATAGGCAAGTGTTTTAACAATTCTCCACCTTTGCTTGGCTAAAAAAAATATATATGAAATTTGCTACCTGCACCTCCCATCTCCTCATCTTCCTACCACACCTTCTTTACACCTCTTCTGAGTATTTACTTCTAATTATGAGTGCCTGGTTCGAAGTCATTACTATCAACACTCCTCCTTCATCAGAACATTTCTGCACATTTCAAAGCAAACATCTGGCTTTTCCATAGCCAATCCATATAGGCAGCTTAATCTTAAAGTTTACAAGCAAAATCTACAGCCTGCTTAATCATTTCCAATTCATGAAATCCTAACTAAAAAGAATTTCTACAAAACGTGTGATACTGCATCTGATGCTATTGAATGCCATCCTGTTTTCACTGCTCCAAGCCTTACCTGGTTCTTCACTTATCACTCCAGCTGATTAAATGCTGGCACAGACTGCACGAAACAGCTGCTTCCCTCTGGAGTATTGAGTCGGAGGCCTTGGTCCTACAGCTGGAGTCACCTCTATTGCAAATTCCCACAAAGGCTCCTATATATATAAGTCACCAAAACAAATCCCAGGGAAGATGCCCAAAGACTATCCAGCAAACTAACTTAGAAGAAACAGGCAAGAGGGCAAAGGTTGCCACGCTGAGTATGTGCACAGTGAGATGACTCAAGGCCATGGAAGAATTATTTCATAAGAATTAAAAAAAAAAAAACACCAAACCAACAGTTGCCTCCTCTTCTGGACATCTGTCCCAAGAACATGTCCACAGGCATGTATTTCCTCTGCTTATATCCTACAGACTGCCCTGGACTGTGTCAGCAAACATTTAGGAACCTCTGCTAGATGCAAACCTGATATGCATAATTGTATTTCTAGACGTTACTTCTGCTAAAAGCCTTGCTTTTACATCTTACATGGTATAATGTGCTAGAAGCACATGCTCAGATGCATCTTTTTATACTGCTAGATTCTTTTAACTGTAACTCAGAGAAAATACTTGAATACATAATAGCTTAGATCTGAATCCTGTCAGGAAAGCTCAAGGAAAGCACAATGCTTGGAAACAGCAAGTCAATATTTGGAACAGGCAATACTTTAAATTGTTGGTGTGTTTGAAATATATCCTACTTTTTGATTACATGTCCTCCTCACAGTGTTCTATAAACATGAATCAGCTACAGATCCCTGCAAAATCCAGCCTTATCCACAATTTGTCAAATGAGGAAAAAAAAGGGAACAGAGAAATAATTCGCTTACTCGAAATAATGTAGCAAAATGGGTGACAAAGAAAGTGAAAGGGTCAAAGGCCTTTTCCTAAGATGTCACCTTCACTGAAAATATTTTCCCTGCTCTCTTATGCAATTAATTAAAAATAAATAATTTTAGCCAGGCTTTCAGGCAATTCTCTCAAATCTTGTGTAACAGACTGTGCACACGAAGACCAAGGCCCTAGAAAAGACTGCAATGCAGTGTTTTAGCCTATATTCCTTTGTCAACAGGGGCTTGATCCTTTTGCAGGAAGGTGGTATATAATAGTAAAAAGATCAAATATCAAGCAAGGGAAAGCTTTGTGAGAAAAGATGTGCAGACTGGTTGTACTCCCACAGGAACTGTGAAAGACTGACAAGAAATAAACATCAATTCCACTTTCTCATGTATAGCTAATTAACAGACTGACAGAAAATGTGGCAGCAGAGCCTGTTTCAGTTCAATCCTATCTTATGCTCATTCATAGTGCAAAGGAAGCCCACCCTTGATATCCCAGATTTCTATAGTATTCTGGTGACACCAGACCATTCAGCCCAAGGTCACACCATAAACTGGCAGCACTTTTTAAAACAGAAGACCAACTTGTCTCCTATTTATTCTTCAAAATAGAAATACAGTATCTGAGGCTAACAAAGCTTCATCATCCAAAAAACCAAGCCAACACATGCTCTGATTTTGATCTACCAAAATAAACAGTCCTTTAATACATGTCATAAACCATTCCTAACACACATCCACACATCCATGGATGGAAAATCACTTGCTATTATTGTAAGTTATTGCTATATTAAAAATAAAAAAATATTCCTATCTGCATAAACAGTTTATGGTTTCATTATCTATGTTCCTCCTATGATCCCATTACCTTCACTAATGAGTGTTTCTCTCTATTCACAGATAATATCTTTAGCTATTGCACTATAAAATAACTGGTTAAACCCTATCACTGATTACCTGAACTTCTTGCCAATGCTTCTTCTGCTTCAATTAAAGTCTCTAACATGCCTTCTGTTAAGTTGGGACATTTTCCAATTACAGCATAGCCATTCCAGATATACATCATTTCCTAGGGTCAGGGAGAAATGACAGCATCATTAATTACAGTTCTGCCTAAATGTAGTTGTCAAATACTTTAGTTCATCTCTGCATGATGAAAACGTTACAGGTTCCTTAAATAAAGTCAGTTTGTCAAAACATATTTTCTTTGTAACTGAAAACTTGTTACACGGGTTTTCAGAACAAATTAGCTCTGGGAGACAACTAAAGAGTTGCTTACTACACACAATACAAGGGAGATTGCTTGAATAGAATGCAAACACCATCTCACTTACAGATGAAGCAGGTAGCAACAAACCAGACTGGAAACATTCAGGCACAAGGTTAACTGTCCCTTCGTTAAAGTCTCCTCTGGTTTTTCAGTTCTGTCCTAGCCAGGGCAGTAATAACCACAAATAGCTGAAATGTATTGCTTCCACAGAAAAATATGAAATCTCAGGACAGCAAAACAAAAGAAAAAGAAAACCAACCCCCCTAACCTTTAAGCCAAGATTCAAACAAAACAGCAAAATTTTAAAACTGAACTGTAAGCCTCTTACATTTCTCAGGTTTGTTTGGTGTACCCACAGAAAGCAACTTCTTTATTACTCAACTGTTCTAAAAGTATATTTTACTAAAAACTATTGGTTCAATTCCTCTTTGTTATTGGGGTTCTCTCTTACAGTATATGACCAGATCAAATGTGCCCATTGCCACTGGCAATCATAAAGGATGGAAATGTTACATAGGCTTATGACTGGCCCTCATGACAAGTTGTTTAATGATAGATTCACAGAACATCCTGAGTTGGAAGGGACCCACAAGGATCATCAAGTCCAGCTCCTGGACCTGCACCAGAGCACCCCAAGAATCCCACCATGTGCCTGAGAGTGTTGTCCAAATGCTTCTTGAGCTCCAGCAGGTCTGGGGCTGTGATCACTGCCCTGGGAAGTCTGTTCCAGTGCCTGACCACCCTCTGGGGGAAGAAACTTTTCCTAACAGCCACCCTAAACCTCTCCTGACTCGGCTTCATGCCATTCCCACGAGTTCTGTCACTGGTCACCAGAGAGAAGAGATCAGCGTCCAATCTATTTATTCTATTTATTTATATGACCTAGTCTGTGTTTAAATTAAAATAAAATTTCTACATAGAATAACTGAGTTATGTAACTACAGTACAAAAATCTGTCAGGCTAGAATAGCTGAAACAGCATGTTAACCCCAGTCACTGCTGCTTTCACCATCTGGTCTCTATTGATTGGAAAACCTGTGCTGAGCTTACTGTACCTAGTGCAGATTCATTAACATGGTTTTGAAACAGAAGTATTCAAACCACATTCATTCCTGGGTAAATCCTCGAGCTAAGACTTGCTTGAGAATTCGCTCTTCTCAGCAAGCCCCTTGATAATGAAAAGAAAAATCCTGGAGATGAGATTCTGCCCCCAATTCCACATCCATAAAGTGCTTTTATCTGTTCAGCTGCGGCACCTGCTGCCTCAGAAACGCAACTGCACAGTGGCCAAGGACACAGTGCCCGGCTGCTCCAGGGAGAGATCCTGGTACAGAAACCTGCTCTGCCAAAATCCCACTAGGATAGCCCAGCCAAACCCCAGGTGCGTGTGCTTCTTCCTCTCTGAAACCTGAAAGGCACGTCAAAGTAACCTAATTATTTCTCTCACTTCAGCCTTATTAGTGGAACGTGGCCCCCAGTGAATACCCACGGCTCTGCTGTAACAACTCTGTTTCTTCAGAAGGCACAGTGTCACATCCCCACTGGTGGGCTGTGAAGTGGCTACTCACTGGGGTCTCCAAGAAGCTCTCGTTGTTCTGGCATTTTTTAAAGAGTATTTACTAATTATCCATCTTTTTCTCAAACACAACAGCTCAAGGCACAGCAGAGGTTAACACCACTGCACTTGGCAAACCTGTGGACTCAAAACCCTTTTATGTTCTTCTACATGTTCTTTGTAGATAGATTTTTTTAAGTGCACCATGAACAAGGCAGTGGGTGCCTCATGCAGCTGTTCTCATCTGGCCACAGGGAACTGCCCAGCATCACAGGGCAAAAAAAATTAAACAAACAAACAAAAAAATCTACAGTTGCAATGGCTCTCTGAAGTGGCCAAAGGATCGTTTCATCCCGGCACCCGTGAGGAGCTCTGGAGAGCAAACTGCAAACATTCAGGGGCACATTAAACAGATGCTTACAGGCAGTCCCCAGTTCTTGCTTTGTTTCCTTGACACCTCCCCTCACTTGTACCTTAAAGTCTTCTGTTAGTAAATGACACGTGACAAAAGAGACCCAGGGCAAAGTTCCTCAAAAGGGAAGCAAAAGAAAGCTGTTGGGAGCACGCTGGTCTATAGCTGGAATAATGAGTTACACATGCAACACATTTACGTGTCACAAACAACTGGCTCAGTTCCCTGTGGCTGGTGCATGCCCCAGTTTTACAGCATTCCTCGCATTCATTTGGCTTTGCTTTGGGAACATTCCAGTCTCCTGCAGAGGTTTTACCTTAGAAACATGGAAAGACACTATTCTAATTATCTCGGGTTTATTTCTATAAATTAAGATGTTGAAAAGGGTACGTGTGTGGATACCTCTAACTTACCAAAGGTGGAACAGGCAAAGGAACAGGGTTTGGAGAAAGATACCGTCGCGCTTTCCGAATTGCAAACTTTTCTGTAGGCAAAGATTTCCCTGCAATTTTCAGTTTCAGAGTGGGAACAATCCTGAAAGTATAAAGGAAAACACAAGGACTTTTCCCTCTGTGAAAAAACCCCGAACATTCAAACTTAAAAGAAAAAAAAAATCAAACCAAGGAGAACTTAAACAAGCTGTTGCACACTGGGCTATTGCTACCTCTGGGAAGCTGAGCAATACATACTCACAGAAGCTGTCTTTATGCAGGGCACATTTATCTCTAGGCTTCCTCTTTAATGAAGCAGGAGAAGGACTCTTCCCCACTGAAAGATTAAATTAGATGATGCACCAAACTTAAAAAGGGCCCATCTCTCTTCACAGACTAAGAAAGAGGCAAGCCAGCTTCTGTAAGTCTTCCTCCCATTCTCCCCAACTAAAACTATTCACTTCATAATGGATCCCCAATTCAGTAAAATCTGCTTGTAATGATTATAAAAGACAGAGAAAACCTGAAAAGTATCATGTTGTAAGCACATTTAAAAAAATAAAGATATTTAGGTTTTATATAAAAATTGTAAACCCCAAAGTAATCAGATTTTCTTTGCCCCAGCAAGATTTAGGCATTTTTGAGCTTACATTAACACAGTGAGATTATCACTCGCATTTAACTCTTTTTTTATTCCTCTTGAACTCAAAACCCAAGAATCAAGTAGTGCTGATATTCCCACTAAAGGAGAACACACATCTTGCAGCACAATTCATGGAAGGCTTTCACATCTTACATGCCATTTTGATTAAAGGAAACAACTAGAAAAGAATATGACTATTACATGGAACAGCAGCAGCCACTGTATGACTGATAGATCTCACACCCTTTCCCTAAAGTATTTCCAGGCCAGGAGGAATCTGTTGTCTGAACTCAGGGTCCACTTTAGTCTAAAGGACATTTAACTCTGCCATTTCTTACCAATCCAATGCTATTTGCACAGATCTTCAAATCTGCACAATGAATATTTTGCCTCTCTTCCCCCAACACTGTGGTGTGAAAAGACAGTGAACTGTTGTAACTGTGAGCTTGCAAATTTTACCTAAATAATTCAGCTTCACTGTCTCCAAAAGGGCTGCAGTCATCTGGTCCAAACATACTGAGATAAGCAGCTTTCATGTAAATATAAGTAGCCTGCAAATGCAATGAAGAATATCTATAAAGAAAAATGAATTTACAGCATCATCTTTATTGACATAAAGCACAAACCAGCAACAAAGTGGCAGTTGCTGCTTTTGCTCACAATCTTATAAAAATTTAAGCAAGAGGTATTTTAGAAATTGAATACAGAACATTGGTTTTAAATCACGTATGTCTTTGTTTACTTTGTATCAGCTTATAGTTTCTGTCCATATTCCAAGAACAAATCTCGTGCTTGTGTAAATAAGTTTTTAATACTCTTAAGTATACATGCTAGAAAACTTACAAAAAGGTCATGCTCAGAGAAAAAATTAATACTATACAGTCTATGTGTCCAATCACAATTTGCTAACATATCCTAAATTCTAGGTTCTAGAGTTCTAGAGTCGTTCCCTGTGGACTTCAGGAGAGCAGACTTTGGTCTCTTCAGGAATCTGCTTGGTAGACTACCATGAAATAAGGCCTTGGAGGGAAGAGGGGCCCAAGAAAGCTGGTTAATATTCAAAGATCAGCTCCTCCAAGCTCTGGAGAGATGAATCCCATCAAAGAGGGAGTCAGGCAAAAACATCAGGAGGCCTTGTGGATGAACAAGAACAAACTCAGACACAAAAAGGAAGCCTACAGAAGGTGAAAGCAAGGACAGGTAGCCTGGGAGGAACACAGAGAAATTGTCTGAGCAGGCAGGGATCAGGTTTTTAGGAAGGCTGAAGGCCTGATGTCTGGCCAGGGACACCAAGAGCAACAAGGAAAGATCCTATAGGTATGCTGGTGATAAAAGGAAGACTAGAGAAAACGTGGGCCCTCTCTGGAAGAAGAAAGGAGACCAGGTTACCCAAGATCTGGGGAAGGCTGAAGTACTCTGACTTTTTTGCCTCAGTCTTCATCACCAAGTGCTCCAGCCTCACTGCCCAAGTCACAAAAGGCAAAGGCAGAGAGTGGGAGAATTAAGAACTGTCTGGTGTAGGAGAAGTTTGGGTTCAAAATCATCGAAGGAACCTGAAGGTGCACAAGTTCATGGATCCTGAGGGAGTTGGTGGATGAAGGTGCTTAAGCCACTGTTCATCATTAGTTGGGAAGTCATGGCAGTCCAGGGAAATTCCCACTGACTGAAAAAGGGGAAATGTAATCCCCACTTTTAAAACAGCAAAAAGGGAAGATGAAGGGAGGAAAGTTACCAGGATTCTAGATAGAAGAGCTTCTCCCTTTCAGATGTGCAGGGTTAGGCACCACTTCTAATTAAACTTATTATCCTGGAGGCACCGCCATGGCTCGCCCCACTCATCACCAGAAGAGCTCATATCCATAATGTGATGAAAGAAATGGCAACTTGTGCCATTAATTGCACTTTGTTGATGACACAACCAGTGAATACACAGCAGAACCTCTTCAACAAGCTGATCTTCATCTCCCAGCTGGGCCCAAAAGATTTCTGCTTGCCCACAGTCTGTTCAGATTTGAATGTTTGCAGTTCACATCACTCTATAAAAACCACGGAGGGCCAGGTTTTACTTTACAATCTCTATTGTTGAAGCTACAGAAAGTCAACTCGACTGAAAGTTAATAGATACTACAGGGCCTTTCACCCTTCTGCTCACTCACCTTTGACCAAGTGTTCTCTTTGCTCAGGAGGTCTGCATAGAAGAAAGCCATCTTCCACTGGCGCTTGTAGGTGAAGCACCACATCAGCTCCCAGTAACACATGTGATGGAACTGCTTCCAGTACTGCTGAGCCTCGCAGCATTCCTCATACCTATTGACTGCCTGCACACAGACATTTCCAAACACTGCCTTAGTCATGTGTAAGTGCACAAACAGCAGTGCTGTAACAGACACTGGGGCTCCAGGGTCTGCCCACATGGCTCCTGCAACTTCCAAATTATTAACAGCCCAGTATTTCCCAAAATCACATCTGCTGGTTTCACACACACAAGAGATTCTTGGTTACACAGTCATCAACTTGCTAACACCATTAGCAAGTTTACCCTGCCACACATCTCATTCCTGGAAGTTATAAAAATTCTAAGCATAATCAAAATTAATGTTTGTGTCTAGGGAAATTAGGAAACCGAAGGCAGAGGACAGATGCTCAGCTGACATTTATTGCTGTGGTTCCACGGATTTCAAGGGAGCTACTGCCCTGCACACCAGCTGATACCCTGTCTCAGAGTATTTGGGACATGCATTCTCCATCTCCATAATTCTTTTAAGTCTTGTATGACTCTCCACTCAGACTGAAGGCAAAGGATTACCACTGGGTCTTACTAAAGGCACAACTTGCTTCAGGATAGGAAAGACAATGAAAAAACTGTGTCATTAATACTGGTGGACTAGATTAGCACCACAAATTGAGAAGGGTAGTAAAATGAGGTGGACAAACAAGTTAGTCAAAATAATTTTCAAAATTCCTATTTGTAATTCATGAACTACAAATTACATATAGGCCAAAGCCACAGGAAGCATTGGCCAAAAAGGAAACATCACTCCTGGAGGAGTTTTTCCAAAGCTTTTGAAATTTAATTTCCCAAGAGCAAAACGATTACTTACCGCATCAATATTACCCTTTAGTGTTTCTATCCTGCCTGCAAAAAACAGGAATATGGCTCCCTGTAATAAATAATAATAAAAATACAAGTATTCTGTAACAGTTTTCAAGCTGACCATACAGTCTAGATCTTTGTTATTTGGCAAGAAAACATTAAACAATCATACCAAATAAATTAGGATTCATTTTACCTTTGGATAGCGAGCCAAGTAAGGCTTAAGTAGTCTTTCTGCCTCCTCAACATTTCCTTTTCCTGTCCCTAGAATGCATAAAAATGCAAGTGATAAAAATAGTTAGGAAACAAAGAGGAAAAAAAAACCAGGAACGCAAGGTACTGATTATCCATCCTCAGTTGGCCAACACGTAGGTTCCTCTCTCTGCTAAGTAAGGCATAAAACCAGGTTGGTGCTGCACTAAGGAAACAAACAGGAAGCCCCAACAACATTGTTCTTACTGACTTGAAAACCCATGTGTAGACAAACATTTTGTAGAATGTTTTAGCAGGAGATAACAGAGAAGTATGTGTCAGTGGGAAGCTATCACCTCCCCCAAAAATTCAGGGATGACATACAAACATGAACAATGAATCCATCACTTACAGCCATTATTTTAACCTCCCAATTAATGCATCTGACAACTGAAGTCAAATTTAGCTCTCACAGCTTCCTTGGTTATCCCCATTATCTCCCTTCTTATTTGTTAAACAAACCTCCATCTTGAAAATTAAGACACTCTTCAGTTATAATCACTATTTTAAAATGACCCACAAAGGAGTTACATTTAATCTGGTTACGAATAAACAAGTCACCAACAAATAAGTGATGGAATAGTCTTTTTCCCCCTTGTGTCCCACAAGAACTAATCAAATCCAAGAGTTATTATAAACAATCTTACCTAACACAAAGGTCATGAAAGTATGATAGCAAAGCAACAGCATGGTACACAGCACCGACCTAAAGCTGTATGATGATGCTCCTTCTTGAAGCTGCAGCAGACCATGTTCCTGTGCAAACAGAGAGAGGGGGACAAAGCATTGGAAAAGATCCAGAGCTGAGTTTTGCTAATTTAACTTCTGCAGTGTCATCTTCAGATTGCTCACTCACCAAATTCCCAAAAAGGCACTGACATACATTGCTTACACAGCAGTCGAAGGTTAAAATACACATATTAATTTATCTAATAGTTTTTCATGGAATTACTGTGTAACCTGGAAGATACCTGATGACAGAGCAGCAACTTGGGATGTATTACATGGTTAACATAAGAGAATAAGAGAATTTATCACTACCATCCAAGTTCTGCTAAACAGCATTCCAGAGAAAAACAAAGAGTTTTTAAAAGCAAGGTAAACCCCAAATATCACCATTGTGCAGTGTATCCATGTTTGTTGAGGTTCACTAGACAAGCAAGTTAAAGGTATTAAGGAAAAAAAATCTGCAACTAGCAGAGCAAAAGATATCAGGGTAAAAAGATGTTTTTAAGCATGCCAAGAACAAAAAGAGCTTTGCAACAATTATTGGCCCACTACCACCAGTGGAAAAATACAAAAAGAGTATTTCTGTTCCCTTTTGGAAGAACTAAAGCAATCAAGTATAACGCCACATTCATATTCAGTGACAGCATGATGGATAACCAACTTCAAGGATTCAAGTTCCTGAGGCAAGAGCATTTATCAGCCCATTCCAGGACTGGTTCCATCATATCAACAGCAAGATTATAAATATGCAAATGTATCAAACATGAGATCTGCCTATTAGTAAATATGCACAGTAAGACATCCACTGTGTGCTGGGGAAAATTCTGTCTAACAGTTACATGATCAAAACAGATTTATGTGCTTTGTGTGCCCTTGCTGACTGAGGGGTGTTACACTACCACAGTTTTATCGCTTACTGTGTAAACACTGAAGCCTGTAATCATACTTTCATTTTCATCACACACATATTTTTTCACTTAACTAGTGTAGTTAAGTGTTTTCACATGAATACAGTTTTTTGTGGTTTTTTTTTTTAATCTTAATTTACAACATTAATTACTGTCACAGGGGAAAATACAACTCATATTTGCAGGTCTATTATAACATCTAGTTGGGACAAAATAATGAAAATAATGACTTGCATGACACTACAGAAGAAATTAAAATACAGTAAAATCACTACTGAAAAATCAATGACTTAATGGAAACCAAGTACTTTGCAAAATAAAACCCACTTCATTTTCTTCTGAGAGCACAAGTTTAATTGATACAAATAAGTAACAAAACATGATGTATTGAACTTCTGCAAACTGCCCAGATGAAAACCACAAATATTTGGATTTTTTAAAAAGTAGCACTTTGAGGTAGAAGACAAAATATTCTATGGAATGAATTTTGGCAGAAAAATATTCCAAAGTAGATTTCCAAAGTACATTTTTCTGCGGTGAAAAGTTTCAAGTTTGATATTTCTCTGAGCCTTTACTGACATTGGCCTTACAGTATTTGGTATCTTCCACATAATACAGAAATACATATGAATGCAAATAGCACTAAGAATGATTCAGAAACAAATTTTGTTAGTCATACAGAATAATTTAATCATTTGTCAAAGCTGATCTCACATATTTTAGTCTCAAAAGCATGTTTTATCAGAGCCAAACACAAAGTTATCATCTGTATGGACAAGGAACAAAGCCACACCCTGGACAGCAGTAACTGGGAAGTAAATGGGTTAAGAACATTGTCCCTTCATCAGAACAGGGCTGCAAATCTGACACACTTAAGCCCAAATTCTCAAACTGAGTAGTTACACAGGCATGGGAAGCTCACCAAGCAAGTCAGTTCACTTCGTGCTATGTCAATAATCCTATTTTGTTCAGAAGAGTTATTAAAGAGTGTTTACTTTTCACTCTGCCACTCGAATATCCCAAACTTTCTATATTAAAGTTACAACATAATCAGTAGACACAGATTGAATAAAAGAAATATAGAAGTAGTTGTTATTAGTATTACAACACTCGCTTGCAGAAAACGCTGCAACAAAGCTGCTTCTCCTCAAAAACACTCTTGCAAATTGCTGCTGTTAAAATCAGATCCCCAGGAAGGTAGGAAGATGAAGGGTTGTCCCTGGGAAACATGTTTTACATCCCACACTCAGTCAGCTGGCCTCCCTAGGCTCCCTCTGTGGCTGGCTGAGACAGAGGTAGCTCCTCCAAGGAACAATTTGGCACAGAAGCCTGGGTCAGACATGAATCACCTTTTCAAGCACACACCCTTTCTCCACAGGGAGCCTCCAGAGATTAGCCAGCAAACCTCATTAGCCAAGGGAGGTGCCATGAGCTGGGCACTGTGCTGCTCACCGGGATCAAACTGAGGATCTCAGAACCAGAGCACAGGCAGCAACTACCTGAGCCTAAGGAGTAATTCTGTAAACAAAGTGTGCTCACCCAGTGACTGGCACCAGTGAGTACATTATATTTAATTGTTAGGACACACCTTCTAACCATAAATAACCCATAACTACTTCCCACACCTATGTCACAAATGATATGAGCAATCCCAGAACACTGGGAATGAGCTTCCAAACAAAGTCTATTACAGGGCATATAAAACAGATGTCAAGCCATTAAGCGTTTGTAATTTCTCAAAAATGACATTTTTGTAATTGCTCTAAAATGATATTAGCACATTTGGGTTTTGTTTTCACACAAAACATAAGCTACTCTGAAGGACATAAAGTATAACACAGAGCAGGGAGCAATGACACTTCTTAGGGACAACTGTGATCCAGTATGGGAATTCTCATCTTTCATCCAAGTTCCCCATAACATCCCACAGTCTCTCAATTCCCAAGACTGTCACTACATTATATTACATCAGTATCTTATTGATTCAACCCTTGTCCCAAAACATCCAATGCTCTGTCATTCAGGAATTCCTACATGAACAGTGGGGAATCCCACAGCGGATGCAGGACGAAAAAGGACAGTGCTCAAAATCATTATCAGACAACACTGAAGCTGGTTCATATTTATTTCAGCTGTTACTGACTAAAATCCATCTACTCTCCTGAAGCAAAAGCTCTTGAATGTTATTTTTAAATCACTCTCTTTTAATTAGGGATCTTGACAATGAAAGCAGAGCAAGGTCATCATTCATGTCCCATGACCTGATCACGTAACTGCAGGCTTAGCAAGGAGGTTGGATACTACTAACAGTTTTACAACAAACTGGCTAATTAAGCTGGTACACAAGGCATTTGAATGTATCCCATGAAATAATTTCAATTTAATCTTCATTTAAAATCTGAAGAGTCCAAAATGCACTTCGAAAAAAATGCTTAGTGGGAAACTGGAATTAAATTTATTTCAAATTGACACATCAAACGTATTCTTCAGCTCAGCTGCGTTGGGAAAAATGTCCTCCCACATAAAAGAAGTATAATTTGAAAGACACTCGTTCTATCTAAAAGCTTTCCTGCCTTCCCCTGAAATCATGCTGTCATCTGACCCTCTGACAAATTGCACTTAACATATGGTAGGCTCATGTCAAACTTCTACAGTTTAGCAGCACAGCATTTGTAATTGTCTATAAAATAAGAACAAGGGTAAACATTAGCCTGAGACCTGGCAGAGGACTCAGTGAGAAAGGTTCAGTGCTTCCATGGGAGATAGTGCAAGGACTCTCCTGCTCTCCCCATGAGAGGTTAGTCATCCTTAAACACAGAAGTCCAGATAGAACACACACTCCACCTGCTGCCCAGTGAGGCAGACATGCTCCCAGCACAGTGTGTGTGACACACACCTCTGCCCACAAAACATTTCTCACAAAACTGGACAAAACTGCATTGAACCTCAATGCCCAAATGCAGGGCCGATGCTACTAAACACAAATAAGCCCATATTTTGACTAATGATGGAAAGGAAAGGAGCCTGAATAGTGAGATGGGCACAACCTGGCACATCTTGGACTGGAAGGGAACAAACACGGCCTCAGGCTACTTTTAATACTTTCTTGATCTTATCCCACCTACTATTCTGAGGCTCCAGACTGCTGTTAAGTTGATCATGTTGTCCACAGTGCCCACAAATCGCTTAGGAAGTAAAGGAGCTTTGGGCATGTCCTCATTTACTATCCAAAATGACATGTCTGAGAGACAAGGAGAGTCCCTAGGGGCAAATCTCCTGGCTTCGAGGCAGATTAGTCTCCTGGAAGATAACACAATGCAATTTTTTTATCCGGTTTTCATAAACACATGACCCACACCAAAATCAAGCTGTCCTCCAGTGCACTGCAGCTCTCTCAGGTAATCTGCAAACAGCTCAAGGCACAAACCATAACTTTTGCACAACCTGATGCTCACAGTGAGCACTTCATGGAAAAGAGTAAAATATCAAACACAGTGTATTCAAAACTCCTTTCTCCTGGATGGGTGCAACACATGACACACAAACTTCCCTCTCCTCCTCTGTCACTGCTTCTTTCACCTTCTAGACTCTTGTCTACTACTTCTTGTTGTAAGCTTTGTGAAATCACCACTGGAAAGGATTGCACATTCAATTGCAATTTTGCTTTTGCCTTTAGGCACCTGTTAAATGCAGAAAGACTTTTTAAGGCTGTTAAAATAAGTGACCATCAATGAGCCTTGATCAACACGTCTTACTCCTTTCTATGGTGTGTAGACAGCAGTTTTTGCTTAAATTTGTGGTAATCTAGGTCATGCTTCAGTGAGTTATTAAAAAACTGTAATAGGAGCTGACTCATCAACACAAATATCAGCCCACTCATAGCCATACAAGAAACCCCAAAAGAAAACAACAAACTCAATTAGAGGGACAATTTTCACCTGTAGTAGTAAGATGAGTGTTCACCAAAGTATTCTCAGAGCTCTGCTGGTACATGAATTGCCTTTACAGTTCTAGGAGAATATTTTGCTTTAGATGCTCTTTGTTATTTTAACTGACAGGTGAAAGTATTTGATTTTTGCCTTTACTTCTTGTGAAATAGCTCCTAGAAATTTTTAAGTTGTAATCCACACTCTGCTCCTTGCTTTTAAACAAGACATTTTATTTTCAGATATTAGACCCTTCCTGTAAACCAATCAAATGGTGATGACCTGTCATGTAAGGCTGCAGCTCTGATAAAGAAACATTTTTTTTCTCGAAACTTGTTTTATAAATAGAAAGCATTATAAAAGGCAAAAAAGCACTTACTCCTTTAGACAAAAGAATTTAGGTGCCACACTCAAGTTAACAGTTGCTATTAAAGCAGAAATTAAATAAAGAGGTTTTTTCCCCCCAGTCTTTGAAGTGCAATAGTTCAGACAAAAAATAAAGGAAAACTGAGCTGCACAAAAGCATCAGTGTAACAGTGTGCTTGTGTGATACCAGGGTGTTTCAGGGGTTACAACTAATGGGAGGAAGAAGAGATAAACTCCTGTCTCCATTTTTAAATTTAAGAGTGAGAGGACTGTACCAATAATATTTAGCTCACATTTACCTTGTTTCCAGAAAATCCAACAAACTCCAGTAATCTCAGGATCCGTGCAGGGAACATGGACAATGTCTACAGAGAGAAATGCAACAGTTATGCAGTAACTTTCTGTCTCTCAGCTGCCTCCCACAATTTTTTCAAAGACAAGAAATAATTATTAAAAGTACTAAAAACATTTCTCTATGACAAATTCCTGAGTAAATGTATCCACCTGCTATATTTTAAATGCAATTTAAACAGAAATATCTGCTTAATATAGGGACCCTGTGTCCCTGGGATTCCCTGCACAGAAACATGTTTACACAGCACATTACTCCAGTATTTGGATGTTTCAGAAATTCTGGGTGCACACCACACAGTACATATTTGTCCTTGTGCAGTAAATCTAACATCTGGGCATGTGGCAGACTCACATAAAGCAGTGCAAGGAAGGGGAAGCACCAGGCACTTTCTGCAGCCCGTCCCCTGAGCAGTCACATCACCCCTCACCACCTCTGGGTCAATGCCTCTCTGACACACCAGGAACCATCTTGTAGCATTTGATCACCTGCTTTCTGGCCAGAACACAGGCAACAACAGCCAACAGTGGCCTGAGCAGGACCTCAATCCATCCCTTCATTCCTGTACCCCACCCCACCAACTGCCCTGCCAACAGCCCAAGCTCTCCAAGTGTCAGTTCCACAGAAAGTGGAACTCAGCCAACACAGGCAACTTCTGCTTCTGTGCAAGGCTTCTCCTGGCCCTCATCCCACATTGTGGGCAGCAGTCTCTGTATTTCTAAAGAGCATTATTATCTGATTTTCTTAGACCAAAGACTGTGATCCTGCACTGTCAGCACACATTTATGTTTTAACCACACGATCAGCAACACTGATGTCAGCGGAGCTTCTCAGGAATTCAAGTTAGGGTCACTTCCAGGAGGTAGCAGGACTTCAGCTCAGGATAAGAACTGTTGGTACGTACCAGATTAAATGCTCCAACTCCAAGTTTTACACCTCCCTCAAAATGAAGATGGTTCTCTCCTTTGACATAATGTGGGGACTGTATGAGACTGTCCAGCTCCCTGAAAGTGCACAAGATTCTGTTACATTTCAGTAATTACAATTCAGTAAGAACTGCAAAAGTTTTCTGCTACTTTTAATTCACTGTCATTAAGCAAATGTTTCATTCTTAATTTTTGTTTTATTTCATTTCGTCTTTTTTACAGTGTCTGCTGACCTTTCCTCCCTGAAAGAGAGTTTCAAAAGCTGTGGCTTTGCAACATTTATACATCCTATTTTTTCAAGTTTGCTCTTGTTGCAGATTATCAAGCAGTTCTGCTGACAGCAGGGAAGGGAAAAATGCTTTTTTATATCAGAAACTACATTGAGAAAATACCAATCAGTCAAAGCAAATAGAGCTTCATTTCCATATTTCAGTGTTTTCTCTGTTGCACCACACTCTCACCAAAACTGCAACCAATTATTTTTTCCCACACCGAAGGTAGAGTACAAAAATCATAACTGCTGGTGTCACATAAAAACTTTCCCTTTGTTAAAATACAGCTTTCCTTAATATGCAAGTTGTTGTTAGCATTTTTATTAGCCTTCTTTGAAGAAGAACACCCAAGAGTTACTACATTCATTAACATTTCGGTTTTATACAAACTATAGCTGGTCCTGACAGAGGCACAACTGAATATGCTTCCCACGGTGTACATTTTAATGGAATTTTTAGATTTTACTACTGCACTTCAAAATCATTTGCACATGTTGAAAGTGGCTCTGCATAACATACCTGGATGAAAAGAATTCTGCCTAAGCAGATGTTCTTGGCTTGCAGACACTAAGTAATGAGCATACTGTGAGTTCAGATAAGCAACCCTGCTTATCATTTGCAATAGCAGGCACCTCCTCTTTAGAGCAGAACTGGTGTACTTAACAAGATTAAAAGTCCAGCTCACCAAATATCACTCAGACAGTGGCATATGCTGGGAAAAGCATCCTCTAAGAATTGACTGCTCACAGACCTCATGATGTGGGGAGACTGCATCTGATTGCTACACTAAATAGCCTCTATTTCCTGCAAATTTGTTTAATCTTTGTTTGAAGCCATTTATACTTTACATTGCAAGCTCTTTGGTTTCTTGTCCTTTCATTTTATTTTGGTTTTATGCATTTATTATGGAATTACTTGTGCTTCAGCTACTGGTTTCAAATGTTCCAAAAAGCTGCAGCTACAACTATAAAAGAAAGGCCATTTCAACATGCCTAATGACTGTGTTGGAATATTTGACCAGCAGCACTTTTTACTGATAGAGTACACTTAATCACATCACCACTCTGACTCACCTGTATGTTTGGTAACTGTTTCGGACTTTGATGCCTCCCTTTATGAAGCTTACCATATTCTCATCCTGTTGGAATGGAAACACATTAGCAATATGAATTTGCAAGCATTATAAAGGTCTTTTGTCTTCTTGAGGTGAACACATACCTGGAACATAACCAGCATGACACAGACAATATAAACCTCTGAGACACAACACATGGATTCAGGATTTCCTTTCTGTATTAATATATTTTTTACTCCGCTTAGACACAGGCACTTTATTTTGATGCCTTCTGTGATCAGTTTAGCCCTTGTCACCTTTGGACCATCTGAATTTGCATTAATGAACACAAGGACTGTGCTAGTGAATGTCACCTAAGGTACATGCATTTGTGGCTCTTTCAAAAAATAGCTTTCTCTCATTTGTCCTTCAGCACAGTTCACACAGTGCCTGGTGTTGAGCTAGGAAATGCTCACAAGTAACTGCCTGTCCTCAGGAGTCTACAGAATGTAGTTTCATATCCCAAAAAGGGAAGCAGGGTCAGTAAGGTTACACAGGATATGCTCTTTCTGGCCTGAATACTCATATATATGAGATGGTAACATGTTACATTATAAGCTATAACAAACTGAGAACTTACAGCAAAGTGTATCTGAGAGACCATTAAAGAGTCTTCTGTCTCCTAACTTCCTGGTGGCAATTTCTTGCCTCACTCATCATGTATAGTCTGTCATTCTGGTTTGTTTTATTAGCTGCTGTTACTTTGGGACAGAAAGTCTGCATGTGTTTTAACAGAAGATACCATCACAGAAAAATCATAAGAAGCTACCTGGAGCATTGTGGAGAAAACAGCATGGATTAGATGAACTAATCCCAGTACAGTACACCAGGGGGTACAGAATACCTTACCATGTGTAAAGGTTCAGTTATATTTTCCTTTGAATGGAAAATGGAACAAGGAAAGAAGATGGTTTTAAAATGTTTATATTCAGAATGCTCATTACACCAACAAGAATAGCCAACGTGAGAATTGTCCAGCCCTTGTAAAATGCTGAGATTAATTTTTATGTGTTTTCAATCAGATTTGGTCACTTACATTAAGCATCAAAATTAACCCCCTTCAATAACTGTTGGAACCAAATGCCTTTGTTTAATTTTTAGAACTAGTTCATGTGTTCGTGAAAAATTAAACACAGAAGAGGACAAGAAATTATTTTCTTATTCTTAAATCCTCCATATATCTATACACATTTTTAAAAACAGATACCGGTGAAAACAGTGCTTAAAACCAAGAGACATTGCTTTAAAACACTCATTTCTTACAGGCACTTCAAAAATCTCGCTTCCATGGTTTCAGACATCACCCAAATTGCCCCCTGTGCTAGAGATCCCAAAGGAAAATGGAAACACGTAGCTACACCTTGGCCATTTCAAAGTCCATCATCAGCACTCTAGAAACTATAAAAGCTCCTCAGGTTATGGGTGTTACTATGAAGCAGTAGCTTCTAGTAGAGGGACACAGCAGATTGCTGAAAAACGTTACACGGTCCATAAACTGTCACAAGCAACATAAATCAGAGCCCACCTGGCAACTCCCAAACAC
Source organism: Manacus vitellinus (assembly GCF_001715985.3). NCBI lineage: Eukaryota > Metazoa > Chordata > Aves > Passeriformes > Pipridae > Manacus > Manacus vitellinus. Next base: position 9,409,266 of record NW_021939546.1, on the reverse strand, counting down.
TATAAAACCACCACCTGCATTCCATTTCCTACCAGCACCACTGAGCCAAGAAACATTAGGCTTTTCTGACTGTGACTTTTATTATCCCCTCAATAGATGAAGAGGCCCACTTTTATACAGCAAGTACAGTCAAATCAAGAATAAAAATCAGTTATTTCAAGTGCGATGAACAATTTAAATTGCATGCTGGAGCCCAATGTACTGCTAATGTTGCTCCACCAAACAAATCAAGCTTCATTAGTACAGAGACAAAATTAAAAGAAGAGGGAGGACTCCCCTTTTTTAAAAAACAGGCAGCACTGTTAAGGAGAAATCATGTGTGGAGCCTAATAGCTATGCAGTTCAAGAACACACCAGTGGGAAAGCAGTCTTGGGAAAGCAAACACCAGCCAGACTGAAGCAAGAAATTCACTCGTATTCCAGCACAGCTTCAATGACCATTTCTTCTTTTATTTTTTAAAATCTGATATCCCAACACACAGTGTTTGAAAAGTGGTGCTTACTGCAGTCACATTTCACACGAGTGTGAAATGAGAGGGAGTAGAGAAGGGTGTCATTGGACACTCAGCACTGTTCCAATATCCAGACTTGATCCAGATGAAACAGCCTTACACCACCAGGTTAAACTACAGTCTTCTACCAGTTCATTAGTTTTAAAATAGGAACCTGTATGGTATGTACTTTTTTCCCCCCACAAGGCACACAGGAGTCCATACCTGGAGGAATGTGAGTGCTGCTCTCTGAAGTAAACATTCAGCATAGCAAATTTCTGCATGGATTTCCTCTAGTGTTGCACAGAGAGGAGAAAAAAACAAATCAATCAGTCAAAAAGTAATAAAAAAACCCTTAGCCCATTAATATAGGAATAAGATCACAAAGCTCAAACTGAGAAAAATATTATCCAAATTTGATGTAGTGTTTCTGTTCCAGACTAGTGATGTAATTCCAAACAGAAATGAAACACAGTTACAGAAACTTTGCGGGAATTTATCTGGTGCTTTCTATGAAATTCTGGATCTAGTACCTTTATAGCCATTTCAATACTTCTTTTTAGGTATGTCTTTACCTGGCAATTTTTGGGAGTGCTGAGTCAGCAATCAACAAAACCAGTGATTTTGGATGTGCTTATATATTCAGATTCACACACCGAGTGAACACTTACATCTGATTCAAACTGCATAAATAAAAAAAAAACATTATGCATGTGAGAGATAATATTACCTTCAGTAAAGTGTTCAAGGCTTTGTCTATGTACAAGGTTGTTGATAGAATCAGCTACTGTAGATTTCTTCCTAAATCTGCAGAAAAAGTCCATTTGGTCATTCTGAACACGAAGCATCAACAATAGAGAACAACAGTATCTTTCAGCTGGTCACCCACACAGTCACTAACACACCTCTAGTGCTCAGCTCTCTGTCATCTCACCACATACACAAACTTCAGCATATTCCACAGAGAACTTAGTCAACATGGTCCTCCTGAGATCTGTTTTACCCTTCATGCATGGAAATATGTCTTGATGAAGGAAGGGGATAAGGGGATGATTTATTTTGTGTGTGTATGGGTGCACGTCCATGGGGGTGCAAAAGCAGACTCAAAGACAGGGAACTGCAGCACAACCATCGCCCATGGGAACATTCTGCAGAGTCTGCACATTGTAAATAACAACTTCCAGACACTGCAGAACCAGGACTACAGATAGGACTGAAGTCTAATTGACAAGAAAAATCAGATATTGTGGTAAACTGAAGTTTTCAAGGCTAGACTGCTGAACACTCTAATTTGTGTGCTGTGACCTGCTAAGTGACTCTCCTCCAAGTGGGAAGTTGGACTAGATGACCTCTTGATGTCCCTTCCAACCTCCGTTTTCCTATGATTTCTATGAACTTACATTTCCTTTTTTAACCTGTATGTCTTTCAAACCTTTACCGAGCAGTAACTATTTACTGACTGAATTGCTCCAGTCTTACCTTTGACAGGTGGCTTGAGCTTCCTTCATTGTGTTTCCTGCATTCAGTATGTCCTGAGGATCAAATGTCATCATAGCCTGCATTTCCAATATGGTGGCATAAGTCAGGGCATGATACATGCTGTCTTTAGTTCTGAAAGCAAACACAAGGTGCAAAGCACAGCTGATTTGACTGAACTGTTGCTTTGAAAAAATAAATACAAATCCAATTTCAGAAATGCATCAGCCTGATGGGAATGAGGTCTAAATCAAACACAAAGGACATGCAAAATAATTAAGAAACAGTAACAGACTGAGATTTCTACATGAAATCATGGCTACAGCTCCAGTTTCAACATCTCTTCTAAAATGTACCAATTCTGAGCTGAGGGTAGGTATTTAACAAGCAAAGCACAGGAATTAACCACATGGATCACCATTCAGAGACAACAGAGGTTTTTTTTAATGGAATATCTAATGAATACTGCAACACATGACACAAATCCAGATGCTATTCTTCTATTTTGGGAGAGTCACTCAAGACAGACTCAAGGAGATAAGTAACACAATACTATAACCATGGCCCAAGCAGAATCTTCTTGAAACAGATCTTCCCACCAGATGCATTAGAGTCTATGTCAAATATTATAGTTTTTTCCTCTTCTCCCCTTCTGCCAACCTTCCATCCCAATCTGTTCAACTTAAATATTATTCTTTGGGGTTTCAGATAGTGCCTCTTTTGCAGAAAGTAAAAAACTTTGGCATTAGTGCAAGTAAAACAATTAATTCCTATGTGCAGCCATTGCTGGCATCTTTCCTCTGACAGGGCAGAGGGTTTATACTTTGCACATATTTAAAGCATTCAGCCAGTACCCATGTCTGGTATAATCCTCTGCAAATGTCTTTGGGCACTGAGATGTAATAAAGATGACTTTAGAAATATGTTGAAGGGCAAGCTCAGATAAATTCCTGACACGGAAACTCTCTGTAGGCCTTGCTAATCCACCCCTGACAAACAGCGTGACTTAAGACAAATACTGCTAAGGAGCAACAACTGCTATTTTAATTGTTTACACTCTAGAACGGATCAGATAGCTCTGAATGGCAGGGAATACTCAAAAATACTTGCAGTCAAACAAGGATATCCTTTCCACAAAATCTCCACCCTCAGCACACCTGTTCTGAATACATCTACTTCAGGTGTTTCTCAAAACGAGCAACTCCATTTTCTTTTCCTTTCAAGGAGAAAGTGGTGAGCCAGCAATGTGTCCTTGGCAAAAACAGGGCTGCACTGAGGGGAGTGTTGCTGTCAGCAGGACGAGAGAGGGGGTCCTGAGGTCCCTTCCAACCTCAACTACTCTGATTCTGTGGTTTTGTTTTAAGGAGAAAAGCCAGACTTTAAAGACACCTCAATCCATTTAATTCTGCCCCTGGAAAAGCACTTGCCCCCAGAAGTTTTAATAACTGAACTGCATGGAAAGACATCTTTAAGGATAACTTCAGACAACCCTACATTAAGCCATGAGCTAGTAACTCACCATCTTGACTTGGATGCCTCAAAGTTTTCTAATAATTCATATATTATTATGCCTTAATTAGTTTCCTCAATGGAGTACACCTTTAAGTATCCTTAGGAGTCTCTGATGTTTGATTAGGATTTTCCAGAACCAAAAAATAAACCTTGTCTACAACTAAAGCAACCCCCTCTCATTGACATTAAGCAATAAAATCACCAAAGAAAAATACAAGTGATGATAAATCCTGACTTCCTTTGTATATATATTTTTTGAGATCTAGGGGTTAAAATAATACTCAGCAGACAGCATTACACAGGTACCTGATGCTTCCTTTGCTTCATACCATCAAGGGCTACTTTTTCCAATACACATGGCACAGACCAGGCTGGCTGCACTGAAGAATTTTGCAGTGCACATCTTTAAACTTCACTGCAGTCTGTGCTCTGTGGCTGCCCTTAATTCCTACTGGCCCTCACCATCTAAACCAATCTAGCAGAAGAGCCATTTTGAGAAATCACCTAGTGCCATAAGTGCTATAAACCCCACGCCATGCTCACATCCATCTCATTTGCAAGGTAAGATGAACAGAGAGATGACAGAGAAATGAGTTTAAAATCCAGTGGAGTCAGGACAGCTCTGTCTTGGCCTCACACATCATGATTCTTTCAGTACACTGATAATGAAAAGTAGGGGAAAAAATGAACCTACTACAAAATGCCAGCCTGATGAAGTGTTCCTGTTCATTTGATTATTCATCAGCCTCAGTGCAGAAAAACACACTTCACCTTGTATTCACTGAACTAAAACCCTTCCAGAGATTTAAATTCAAAGCACAAGGGAGGGAGTGAAATAGTACCCTTCCAAAATTACAGACATTTTCTTTCAAAATCAAAGCAAATAAATATTAAATTCACTAAATGCACTAAAAGGTAAATTGGTACTATTCACATTTATGTGGTGAAGATTTCTCTATCCAGTAATTTGTTTCTGATACCAAATCGCCCCTTCCCTAATCAATGGTTTCATCTATGTTGCTTCTAATATTTGAAGGAGACAGTAATTAATGTCTATCATTAGCCAACTAGTATTTATCAACATTCAACTTTTTATTTTCCAGGGGTTGGGATGCTGGTAGAAATGCAACCAAATATAACTTATCTATGTTATTTCTCCTAATCATACAAATGAAGTTGCCAGTTACATCCTGGTGTATTGCCGGGAGTTTTAAGGCCTGGGTTTTATATGGGTGAATACAGAATGAAACTTGATAGCTTTTAATTTTCCTTCTTTTGATTCCTCAGCAGCATTTTCCTCAGGACATTGTTGGAGTTAACAAGCCTGTATGACATCAATACAACTAATATTGTGATTAATAACTTATCCCAGTAGTTGGTATCACATGACTGAATAAGAGGATTATAAGTAATATCTTTAAGCACTTATGGAGTTCTGCCACATGCTTCTTCTCCAACTTTGGTGCAGCCTGCCCTTTCTTGGAGCTGGTTGGAGAACACTTTTATTCCTGGTTGAAAACAAGTGCTTAAGTGAGGACAGTGATAGCCCTCCAGCTGAAGTCAAAAAGCTGACCTCAGAATTAACCTGGGACTATTAATCTTTTGTGAAAAACGAGAGTGCCCCAAATCTTTTTTGTCTAAGCCATTTTCCAAAATTTGGAATCTAGTAAGTTCTTCCAGCTAAGAGGAGAAACCAACAGTTAAGTCAGGTTTTGGTAGCAATTAATTTATGAACTATAAAACTGGTCTTCCAGACTCCAGGTATAAAAAGATAGAAAACCCTAGAAAAAACTACCTTTTTCATGTTCTTGATATTCTTCACAGTAAATAGCTAGCTCAAGCTTTCTGCAGAGCTGTGCAACATATTTATCCAAACACTGTGTAGGGCTTCATTTTACCTCTGTGTGCTTCCCCTTATTCTTTCACCATTCTCAGTTAAATAATCACACCCTCTCTTTGTGAGATCAGTTCCCAAAGAAAGCTCCTCCACCCCACTGAACAATCTCATGTTTGATTTTGTTCTATAAGGGCAAGAACATTTCACCACACCATGAAGACAACCATTACAAAAGGCTGCCATTCCTTAGTAACCTCTTCAAACTTTTTAAAGATCAGAATATACAAGATAACATTTAATATTGTAAAATGGGCATATATTTAAAAATTCCAATGATAGTAACAGACAGTAAGAGAGTTCTACTATTCCACCAAGATTTTCATAACTACCTAAGCAGTAACACAATCTCTTCACACCTACCTGAGATACTCCCACATCAGATGACTGAATTTACCTTTCAAACACAGTCATTCTAGAATTAATACTTCACCAAACAACATCAAGTGCGTTTTGGAGTCCATTTTCAGAATAAAGTCAACTGCCTGGAATGAATCCTTGTCATATTGTTCCTATAATAGTGCAAGCAGCAACACACGTGGTGCAGCTCACCCAATGGTCCCAATAATTCTGTCATGAATTTATCTTATTTACCATTGTCCCAATTTGATTTGACACCACCAAACCATCAGGTGATTATGCCCTGCTTCCCTTTAAGATAATTATTAAAATATTAAGCATTTGTCCTGGGAAGGGAAGGGGACACCTCACCAGAATCAACTCTTTAATTTATTATCTGTTTGCAACGACACAAGGGCTAAAATCCAGTCAACATTTAATCAATTTACTGTGTCTTAGGGTTGAGAAGGATGATGGGATTTTTTTTCCCCACTCCAGTGACTGACAGTTCCAGTGTTACTCATGGTTACAGTTAATACATCATATATTGAAAATCACTGCTTGGTGACTGAATTTAAGGAATTTCTTAAGAGTTCTTAGATATAGTGTAAAAACTCCATATAAAAGATTAATTTAATCTTACTACAGAAAGCACAAGATAATCAGAACCCACTATTGTACAAAGATTGCTAATGATAATAAAGAATATTGACTCTAAAAGCTAAAAGGTAGCTCAGGAAACAAGAAAGGTTATATAACACGAAACTAAAACACCAGATGTATTTTTCTATGAAATTGGATCTCTTCATTATGATGGATTTGCTTTTCTAACAGGAAAAAAAGAGCTTTACCTCAACACAAGTCTAGACACCATCCTCAGATATTTATTTTTAAGCTGCTAGGAAAACTCTTCCGATTCTAACTCTCATACATTGCCAAATCTGCTGTTACCTGCACATGGTACAAATTAGTTGAAAATACACTTATTGTGGAAGCCAAATGTGAGTAATTTAATGAATCTGCACTAATGTAATACAGAGCAGAGTATCTCCTGCACCGTGTTAAAGCCGCAAAAATCTATGATACGAAATTCTTCACAAGCATATAAAACCTGAAAAGTATTTCTCTAAACAAAGATGGTATGTTTAGGGACTGTGGAAACCAATTTCAAATCTCAGCACACTAAAAGAGAACACCAAAGAACTGATGGCTCCTAAAGAAAACCCACAGTACTACCATGTGTGCCCTCTCTACAACTCTTCTCATTCCTTAAAGAGGTGGACTGTCCACAATGGATATCATCTGTGGGGAAATTTAGCATCCTGTTTCTTCACTGCACTCACAAAGATCACAAGTCTGTATTTCCCTCACTGACAGAGGTAACAGAAACATAACAACAGGTTAACATGAAAAATTATTTTCAAAATGGGTCTGCAGCGTGGAATACAGTCAGGCACAAAAACAGAGTATCAGCTCATGAACTACACTCTGCAGAGCCCAGCTAGAGCTGAATGAAAACCATATGCAACAGAAGAAAAATGGATTTACAGAAAAAAATGAGCCACAGCCTCACTAACTTTTGCAGTGTTTTGGAAACCCCCTTCAATAAAATATCTCCTTATTTTATGCTAAGCACTGACTAAGCATTTCCAGATGGGCACAGGGGCTTTACTGCCAGAATTTAATGAAAACACAGTTTTTCTTCTTACTGCTTTTATTATATCTTCTGATGATATATAAACACTAAATAACACTGTGAATAAAGCCAGCATTATTAATACAGCTGACACTACAATTTATCATTAATGTCTTTCCCAGAATGTCCTTACATGGTTAAGCTACAGATTATGGCATCAAATATGAGGCTGATACCTCAGCAAAGCAGATATGTGGTATTCACTGTAGTTACCCAGACACAAAGCAATTACCCACGAATTTTACTTGTTTCATATTCCAGTGTCCTAAAAGAAGGTATGATGTAATTTGCTGATGGCACAAAAATAAATGGAGCAAAGAGGGTGGATGGGTGGAGGGAAATTTAAATTGACCACAGACTGCAACAAGCCAAGAGCACAGGTAACGTCAGGATAGGGTATGACAGATCACAGACAACAGGTCTGAGACAACAGATTTCAGAAACTATTTTATGATCTCACTGCTTGCAGCTGGGCCACTCATTAAATGTAGGGCTGCAACATAATTAGGAAACAGGGTGCATGACCACAACACTGAATTGCAAAATAAGCTGTGAGAAGGTTTCTGCAAATGGTTATTAAAAAACAATCACCAAAAATAAGAATTCATACCTAATGTGTCTCAAATCTTCAATTCATGGTCAGTTGCTCATTTAGACACAAAGCTATAAATTTTCAAATTCTCAGAATATGCAGAAAAATATGGGAAAGGAGGCAAAATTAAAAGGTGACAGAGGATGGTTTTTATTCTTGAAGGAGCAAGAATCTCACATATTGCACTATAGCTGAGGGTGTCTCTGGACATCAATTCCTTCCTTCTGGCAGACACTGTTGATCAGTCTTGTTATTTACCCACCCAAGTGTAAAGCACTTATCTGTCTTCCCCAAAACTTAACACATCAACTTACCATCCCCTTCTGAACAAAAACCATAAAGACTTATCAATTATTAACAGAAAATCAGCTGTCTAGTCACAATCTCCTGAGAGATGGTGAAGCAAAGAAAAATAAACAGAGGAAAACTAGTAAAACTTATCAACTTACTTTGCTTGTAAAGAAGCCAAAGCATCTGAGAACTTGTTGTTAAGAAATAAATCCAGAGCTGCCATACATTCACGCAGTGCCACGTTGAGGTCTGATGTAGGTGACCTGCCAGAAGAGATAACAAACTCAGCACATCTGTTCTCCTCCTACCAATGCATTACTGCTACATTTGAATCTCCCTTCTTCAGTTCCAGCCTTATTCCCATGCATAATCTGCTATTCCATTTCTAGTGACAGCCAAAAATGCAAGTGAATTCCACTATGTTTGTGGATTTTTTTTTTTTTTAAATCTATGCTCTTACCAACTAACACGTGAAAAGCAATTCTAAGTTTTCTATTTTCTGAAAGTAAGATGAAACTGCACCTACTTTACATAAGAACCTGGACATGCAGAATTTGCCATGTGGGAGCAGAGCAACTTGATGAGCTCAGGTACCAGAACACAGGAGCACTGTGTTCATCACACAGGGTGATGATGCACATCTGACTGGAAGGCTTACAGACCACAGGCTGGTGACATTATGATCATGCTGTCACTTTAAGGATGAGACACTGTCAGTCTGCAACAGATTATTATACCAACTGCTGCTGGAACATCTGCATTAGCTCAGCTCATGTGCAGGATGTTCCTGTGCAATTGACCACTACAAACTCACAGGTGGGTTAAAACCTCACATTGTGCTTGCCCCATGGAACATCACTGTCCCTACAAAGTGCCTCCACACTCAAAGAAAAAAAAGCTGCTGCTGCATCTCGGAGTCAGAAGAGTCTCAGTGCCTTAGTCTGGCTGTACTTTTCTCCTTTACAACATTCAGATGTCAGCCTGACCCGTCACAAGGGTTCTCAGCTGGTCTTTAGGTTACTGGCAACAGGATAATACAGACCAGCTGAGTTAGTTTGGCCCAAGTTCATCACCACCAGAACTGCTGGACAAAAAAAAATCCACAGAAGAAACAATAAGGCCTTGCACTAACAAAGTTAAGGTCACCTGGCCAGCATCAGGACAGTTAAAACATCTGCATTTAATGATCAAAGAGCTATACTGCACTAATATGTTGTATACAAGTCTGTACAAAACAGCCTCCAACAAAATACAAACAAATCACCATCATGTTCCTGACTCCAAACAGCTCTAACTAATGTGATCTATCTTGTGACTTGGAAACTGTGTTAGTTCCTTAAAAATGGCACAACACGGACTGCTGAAAGGAAAAACAGAAAGCAAAGTCCTGATATCATCTTAAGGAAAAGGCAGGGGAGCACAGAACTAGCAGATAACATCAGTAATAACCATCCACTGCAGCAGTGGTTTGGTTTTGGTTTTAAGAATAATGACTGCAAAGAAATAAAGAGCATAATTGCATATATGAAAAACTGGACTGTAAAATTGAGAGAAACATTATGTGACTTTGTTCATAGTGCCTGTTGTCATCACATTTCAGATAAAATGCAAATCCTTCTGTACCCAAGACGCTCTTCAAGTGCTTTGCAAATATTGATTAACCAAGTCTTGGCATCCATCTCATACAATATGCAACATCATGTCCGCCCAACTATTCTGAGCCCTACTTAATAATTAAAACTTTATCAATTATTGCTTACATGTACTAAAATTCCCATCTTCTTTTTTTTTTAAATCTGTGTCCCTGAACCAAATAGTATATTTAACATGATATAAAACACATTCTCATCTGCTTTAAAATATTTAGACTAGTAACATTTTACCTGGGTTTTTTGTTTGCTTGTTTCTTGTCATGCAGGAGAATTACCCCATTCAATACAAATAAACCTTTTCAAAATATTCCTTTGAAACAGGAGGATGACAAAGAAACAAATCACTGTTGAAGCTCAAAGCACAAATAAGATATTCATTACTTGGCATCTTTTCTGGAATAAGAATTAACAACACAGTGCCACCCACAGCAGCAGCAAAAACACAAGCTGCACGTTTCCCTCACGCTCCAAGGAAACCTGCCATCGGCTGTAGCTCCCAAGTCAAGGGCTTTAGACCTGAGCACAATACACACCTTACTTAAATGCTACAAAAATCGTCATTTGTCGCTGTTAGCAACAGGGAAGAAATACTTTAAACTCGAGAGTGCTCAGCATTTTAGCAAACTGATTAGTCATGCTTCGGTGGGCTGCAGATTCTCTCCTGCTTCCAGCAGCAGGATCAGGACTGCCTCTAAGCCAAATGGAAAATGCTGTGTGCTGCTCCTTACCTTTCTGCTGAGTCTCTTGCGTTTTCTGACATAGTCATTGCAAGCCCACTCAGCGTTCAGGCACGAACATCCAGCAGCACCCGGTGCCACTGAGCCAGCTGTGAGTGGCAGTCCCGCTGCGAGCGCAGGGCAGCGCCTGCTGCGGCACCGCACTCCCGATTGGACACTACGGGTGATACCACGGGAGTTGGGAGCATCACCAGCTCACCGGCAGCATCCTACAAGGGAGCAGTCTGGATGCCAGCCCGTGACGCGTGAAGTTTGTCTATCGCTGGATCCCACTAATGGAGGAGGTGCTGGCGGCTGCCAGCGTTATCTCTGATCTTACAGACCTGTCTGCAGTGAGCAGCAGCATCACCACCTTTCATTCAGCACAAACCAGGCAGAAGCCAAATATCCCTGTAATTACAGAGCTGAGACAACAAGAATTACTGCATGTGGCAGTAATTGGAGCACATCAGAATCCTGCAAACCAGAACGAAAGTCAAACGAGACCAGCTGACAGGCAGGGGAACTGAGGCAATAACTGCTGCAAATGTGAGAAGCACACAGGCAAGAGAGACGAGCAAGTAATTCTTCCCAGCAAGGATTCTCTGCAAAACAGGCTTCAACCCATCAGCCAAACTACTGCTTTTTGTTAGTTCCTATGCCTTTGGGAGGAACTGACACTCTCCACGCTCTTTGTAAAAATCTCTCTTTATTGCCATGGAAAACGAGGAGAGTTGGCATTAACAATTTAATCCGTGGAGTGAGCTGATCTGGCTGATTTTGCCCAAAATAAAACAGTGTACGCTCCCAAACTGCTTTGCTGGCACATCAGCAGTACTGGCCCTGTCCATAACTACAGGTAGCAGAAGCTGCTCATAGTCCTCTCAGTATGACAGCTGGACTGTAAAAGTTGATCAGCTGTGATCTACACAGATAAATTAATTTCTCCAAGAGCATATAATGTAAAAAATTATCCACCTGCTAGATTACACAAAGCAGTGCCAATAATGAAGACATACATTGCTGAAGGAAGACCCAAAAATGATAAACCAGCAAAGGATAATTCCAGGAAGATACTCTGAATCCATTAACATTGCTGATTAAATCTCTTGCTGATTTTACGGCATCCTCTACAGGAAAAGCCTGTGCTGCATTTGGTATAAAAATTATTGTAACAGATCCACAGGCTGCCCCATTAACGACTCTATTACATTTTCCTAACAACACTATGTACCTGGGCCACAGCAGGAGGTAAAAGACATTATCAGGGTTTATTTCCCCCCAGTTGAGAATAAGTACTGGTTACAACTTAAAATTAGCTAGGTGCTTCCATGGCAGGATCATGAGCTACTCTGAAAAGATTATTCATCATTCTCACTAGCTTATTGTACAATTTCTAATTAATATTGTATTCCCCAAATAGACCTTAAAGCCCTGTATGGTGAAGGCTCTGGCTGTTTCTGCCAAGTTCTTCCAGACTTGAGTTGGCAGGTTTTTATTTGAATACCACTTCTCTAGAAACAATTATATGCTCAGACAACCTTCAGCATGAAACCTCTCCTTCCCCACACATAGCTCTGTCTTCTTTTGACTAAAGAAAACAAATCTAAAAAAACTAAGATCTGAAATGTTTCCAAATTTAGGCCATTTTCCCCTTGGGTTTACAAGGTTCTTTCCTTTTTTTGCTTGTTGGCAGCAGGTTTTGCAAGGATAGTCATATGGTTCTCCTTGTGGTTTTATTTATGAAATCTTCATTCCCTGCCCCTCCTTTTCAAAATAAAAGAATTATGTTTTCCGTGGTCAAAAGGAAGGGGATGGAAGACTTTTTGAGCGTGGCAGTTACTTTATTTATGCATAATTTTACTTCACTGTGTGCACGATGTTGACTGTTTTCTTACTGTAAGTTTGCAGTGCCTAAGCTTTATGAATTGTCATTGGGTTTTACAGACTTCTTCAATAAAAAAAACACCTTGAACCTTGCACTGTGTAAAATGGTTAACTCCTCAGTCAACCTATGTGATTATCAGAACTTTACAAAAAAGGTAAGTCTGAAGTTTGTGCCTTTATAGTAATGCTTTTATTAGTAATTCAAAAGCTCCTTCAGTACTGTGAAACACTGAAAGCAAGTTAAATCAGTCATATCCTAAAAGACTAATGCATTTCTCTGCCAAATCTACCTTATCTGCATAAGTCAGCTGAGGTAGTGTGCATGGGTAACTTCAGGTGGAGGAAGGGAATAAAATACAAAGAGTCAAGCAGTCTTGAGCTAAACCACCACTTCATGAGAAACCAGCACATGGCAGCCCACATGCTGGGGCCTCTGTTCCCTCCATTATCAGGAGACTCCTGTTGTGGAGAGCAGTGGACACACACCCCATTTCCCCAAATACAGGTTAGTCCCAAACAGGTACAGCAAGTGAGATGCAAGATCAGAGAAAAGCATCTGATGAAATTATTATATTCCTATCCCAAAGAAACTCCAAAGGAAAATCTCTGTGATCACACCACAGATCTCCTGTCTCAAGGCCCTGAGCAGCACAATCTGGCTCAGTAACAACTGACACTGCTTTCACCTTATTCAGAAACAGTAACAAAGCTACTCTAGTGAATGCAGGGTTCATGGATGCAACACCTCTGCCACATTGTTGCCTTCTGCTCCTGCTGTCCCACTGAAACCCTTTTTTTTTTTATTACTGTAATTTCAGCTCAAAAGTTTCCTGATAAGTAGTTTTGAGGTATTTGCTCTTTATTCTATTTTATATTCAACAGTTTGGACAATATGGTGTTTTGGCCTCCTTCACTCCCTTGGTATCAAGGGTTCTCTGTGTAATATACAGTTTCAATTTTTGCATGATAATGTTAATCTTATGTTATTAAAAGGAAGCACAAACACTCACAGTGGTGATAGAAACATTTCTGCATCTCTTTTAAGCCACCTGGCAGCATAACTTACAACTATGATGGTGGAGAGCTAAGTATGTACAAAGAAGCAACAATTAGCATTAGATTATCTCTATCATAGAATCATTAAGGTTGGAAAGGACCTCAGAGATCGAGTCCAACCCTTGACCAAAAACCACCATGTCAACTAAACCCTAGCACTAAGTGCCACGTCCAATTTATCTGTACGAAGAGGTTTAGAGGGCTGCTTTTTGCCATGTGGTCAGAAAAAGAAAGCAATAAATTCTTAAACAATCTCTTTACAGAATATTAAATGGAACTGAAAAGAGATTAGTCTCACATGCCCAAAGCATCTTCATTTTATCCAAAGAGAAAGGAGGATTAAAACCATATTAAACCATAAAACCATATTGCTCCCTACCAACACTGTGCCCCTCGGGCTACCAAAACCTACCAAAACTTCACCCATTCGCACACGTGTGGAGCCTCCCAGAGCACATTTCAAGGTCTGCATTTCAGTACTGAGGTATCTTCCCTGTCAGCCACGCAGCAGCCACTCTGGCGGTCACACTCCCACCACCTGAGCTGGGACCGAAGCCCCTCGGCAGCTGCATCCCCACACTCACGGTCAGACCCGGTTTCCTTACCGGCTCGACTCCTGGTTTCCCATAGCAGTCTCAGATGTGCCGATGCTTAAAATAACTTAATCTTGGTGCTACAGATAAATTACAAAATAACAGCTCGAGCTGGTGCCTCTGAGGAGGGACCCGAACAAAGGAACTCCTGGGCTTTTATACCGTCACAGCCTAAGGGCGGGGAAAGGCTGAGGGTCATTATCTCCTCCTGTATCTCTGAGCACGCGGTTCCCTGGATGGGCCACCGGTCCCCGGGCCCTTTGTTGTGCAAAGGGTCGGCAGTTCACGGCCTCTTGGCCGGGGCTGAGGGCTCCTGCCCCCCAGAGCTCAACCTGCAGCTGCACCCAGAGCTGCTGGCACCGCATGGACCCTCAACAGACCCGTCCAACACAGGGACACAACCTGGCTGGCTCATCCGTGGGCCACCACGTGTGTGGGAAGCACCACCATCGCTGCCACCGGGATGTCCTTCCCATCGCTTGTTTTCAGAAAGATCACCACTGAATATAAAAACGCTTGCCATGAAGCCATTTTCTGTTCTCCTAATGCTGGATAATCAGAGACATTAGGAGATACCAGGGTTATCTCCTTTAGCCTTTTCAAGTTTGCCAGGTCATTCCTAAATCAACTACTACTTTTCTAAATAGATGAGCAATGTGCTGTAAATGTTATGAGGCTGAAAAAAATGCCTACATTCAAAGAAAACAAAAAGCACATCGCTTGGGAAGAATTCTTTTCCTCTTCTGCAAACATTTCCAAACCCACATGAGATCAGAAATAATCTTGGATGAAAAGAACAAGTAAGCAGTTCTCACAATAATTTGTTACTATTCAGTTTTCAGACAATACAGAAATTTCTTCCTAATTCAAAAGCAAATAAGTTAATGCAAGAAAATTAATTCTACCGTATCCCTTCCTGTCATATGTGCCAAGCTGGTAATACCTCAGCATTTATCTTTCTGAGTTCTTGAACAGTTTTCTGGCCCACGACTAAGACTCCTCGGCGCTGCAGAAATGCCATGACTTCAACAACAAAGCAACTGGAAAGGTTTCAATATTCATGTTCTTCAAATATTCTGCATAGAGACACAACAGTGATGCAATTCTGGAATTCAGGATCTCTCAGTCGGTATTTCAAGTTGCACATGGAGCATGACACCATTTATTTTTGAGGTTAACTCAGCTCTCAGACCACTGAGTTATTGATGCCTCAGCAATGTCAAAGGTCTTTTGCTAAGAAGACACTCAAGCTTTTGGCCCTTCTGTTCCAGCAAAGGCTCACAAAGCAAAGGGATGTGGCAAAGCAGACAAGCGAGCAGCAAAGAGACAAGGGAATTGGCAGACTTGTTCTGCCCTTGGTCCCACCATGATTAACTTGGACCAAGCAGGATATAGGTTGCAATACATTCACAGTTCTCATCCTGTATTTGAACAGGCAAACAATGCAATAAATTCATTAAGATAGGTTTGTTCAGACAAATAAAAAGTATTGGTGTAATTTCTGCAGTTCCCTTTCCTTGTTGTACTAGCAGGACTGCTCACAGAGGGCTCAATGCACCACTGTGGGTGATTACTTCCAGTTAGTAGAGCTGCCTGCATTATATAGAATGAAAAAGACACACAATATACTCTGGCAAATTACAAATTATCAACCCAAGCATCCTGCAAATTGCACTAACCTAATTGGAACGTACAAATTAAAAATTACCTCACACAGGGTCAACACTGAAATAAAACAAATATACTCTGCATTTATAGGATAGCTGCAATTAAGAGTAAATTTTAATCAGAAATCAGACCACATTAATACTTAGCAAGCTTTAATAGCTCTTCTTTTTCAACTCAAATGCTCTACAACCTTTGTCACTTTGAAGGTCACAGGATTCATAACATGTTTTTTTTAAAGGTCTTTAGACAACCTTACAATACCCCTTGCTCTTTTCTCCAAGTCCTCTAACTTCTCACATTTTTATTGCCTCCAGTCAACCTACACTTCTGATAGTTACCCTCAATTTTTAAAGGTCTAACTCTCATCTTATTAAAACTGATGATAAATCCATAAGAGTTGCACTAGACCACTGTCATGCAATGGTATTGAGCACATTTAGGTACCCAGGAAACAAACAAAAAAGTATGAAGGAAAAGGGAAGTTCACCCTGCCACGTTCATGGTAAGAAGCCACAAAAAAAAATTTCTGAGATTTGTTTTTCTAAAGACTGCAAGATCAGGGTAGAGGTCTGTATTACTTCTGAAATAAGACTCAGGGAGAATTTAGGGAGGGATGTTATATAATTTCCCCTTTTGGTTGAATTCTGCATTACCTAGCAATGCTAAAGGCTGACTGATAGGTAACAGGATAGTTACCTGTGCATCTTCAGCAATTTGTAAAGTCTGGTTTGTACTTGTTTACGCTGACTTAGACTTCACTTCTTTCCGACTTCAGTGTGGT
The DNA here is from genome assembly GCF_001715985.3 of Manacus vitellinus. Classification (NCBI taxonomy): domain Eukaryota; kingdom Metazoa; phylum Chordata; class Aves; order Passeriformes; family Pipridae; genus Manacus; species Manacus vitellinus. The sequence goes on along the minus strand of NW_021939546.1, from coordinate 9,392,622 downwards.
GATGAACATGGAAAAGATGAAATACACATTTTGGCATAAAAGGTATTTTCCTTCAATACCGAAGCTGAGCTGAAATGTTTATTGGTTTGGTTTTTGGTTTTGTTTGGTTGGTTGGGGTTTTTTTGGTTGTTAAATCTGTGCAAAGCACAATTCCACTGCTGAACAGTACCTTAGGCTCTCATAAAAATAATATATAGGAATGACACAAAATACTTGAACAAATAGGGGACTGTTGCTTTGACTTTAATCATTGCTTTACATGACATTTCAGATTATGTTTCCTTGAGAGCTTTCAACAACCTGACTTTATACTTCAGAAGTCATCTGCAAAGCACACTTCACAGTACCTTGACCAATAACAATGCCACTTTCTCTCCAATTAAATAAAAATTCAAGCACAGCACTTCAATGCACCTTTATAACTCTCTTGAACCTGCCTACTGAATCAATACTCAAGAACAGAATAAAAGTACTAGTAGCAAGTTGTCTTGGCACTATGCACTGCTAAAGCCATTTTTGAAGAGTTATTCTCTGGCACAATGGCTTCAAGAAGAAAATGGTTATTATTCTCTCCATTTCAGAGCACGGAAACATCTAAGCAAGCTACTTGAGGATAAAAACCCCAAGAAATAAAAAACAAAAGAAACAAGGTTGAATTTGAACTTAGAACCAAAACAGTCTGGGATTTTTCTGTATTTTTTCCCTTTCTGACAGGAAACATGGATTGGTCAAAATTAAAAACTTTGATGCAGGTGCAGTGAGAAGATTTCATCAGCTCAGGATGGCAATTTATTAGTTAGAGAGAAAGGTAAAATGACATTTATGTTCACCACTGCATTCTGTTTCATTCACATTTGAGCTTCCAGCCATTAAGTCAAGAATATCTGAATGACCATCCTAACATTCAGACTGCCTGCTGACCACTGTTTTTTCACAAAAGATGACTGAAAGTTTTATTATCAAATTGAAGACAAGAGCTGAAAATCTGCAAAATGGGAGGTCATTTTTCATCACCCCTACTCCAAAAATCTGGTGTTTACTTCTCAGTTCCAACTAATCCTCTAGACCATTGTGTCCTCTAACTATGACCTAATAATCTCAATCCATTCTCAAAACATACCTGAAGCCTAAGAAACCACAAGCCCTGAGAAAACATTGCCTAGGAGCTTAATGGGGGATTTTAAAGGAGTGTTTTAACTAAAATGTGAACTACAATGTGGAAATAGCATTATTTCCCCACAAATTAGCCAAAATCCGGATATATATGTTTTCAACACTTTGTAGCACAGTAAGTGAAACATCTGAATGCCTTTAGATCCCGGTGCAGTGTCACCCTGGAATGGGAGAGCTGGTTCCAGTAGATGGAGCTCCAGAAAGGGAATGAGGATCCAAGTTCTCCAGCAGCTTCACTAACACAGACTTTCGGGACAACCTGCCCAATCTAGACAAAATTCACCAAACTCCTTCCTGCTTCTCAATATTTTTGCAAAAATTCTTCCCCACATTCAAAACCTCCAGAAGGACAACACAACCAAACCCTGTCAGCCTGCTGCCACTGTCAGCACAAACACAACACCTGGAGGTCATTTAATGATGCAATTTAAAATCATTACTGCAAACACAGGGCCTACCTTTCCACCCTGGAGTTAAAAAAAAAAAACCCTAAAAAAATCAATGGTCCAGTAAAGAATTATTAAGACAGAATATGGCAACAAAATTATATAAAGCTCCTAAAAAAAAAAAATCACAGAATCATAGAATAGCCTGGGTTGGAAGACACTTTAAAGATCATCTTGTTCCAACACCCTGCCAAGGGCAGGGACACCTTCCTCTAGACCAGGTTGCTCAGAGCCCCATCCAACCTGGCCTTGAACGCTTCCAGGTATGGGGTTATATATATAAATACTAACAGACATGTCATTTTGGATCATTAGCAGGTCTAACAGTCTGGATTTTAAAATCTTAAAGGATTTTGCTGCTTTAAATGCCACTAGACCACCTCCTTTGGTCTCTGTAATAACTCAAACATTAATATCAATGCCGTCAAAAATGAGCATAATTGAGTAGCTTATACAGTCTAAAGTTTTCCATCATGATTTCTGCAGATGAACTAAAGTCTCGGGTTCATGTTTGCTGTTTTCAACTTAAAGGGAAAGCATGCAGGCAGAAACAGAGCACACCACCGCTCCCAACACTCCATGAAGAACCATGAACGGACCCATTACCACTCTTCAAGAAAGCGATTTGCTGACCTGTCCAGAACTGCACTCTTAAAAGCTTCTACTCCTCCAGAGATTATAAAGCAGATTAACACAGAAGTCTGATGTCAAATGGAAAATCCACAAAGAGACCTTTAATGCAGCCACGTCTAAAATTTAACGCGCTGTCATCACCAGGGAAGAATGTTATTTACAGACTGATTCAGCTTTAGAAGAAACGATTCTCTCACACGCACACAAGGGAAGTTTATGTATTTTAGGGGCAGTGGGAGTGCACACCTGGAATGGAGAAAGTTATCCACCTGCAGCTCGTTCATGAAGGCGAGCAAGAAGGTGTTGAGTTACAGAGTAATTAATGCCAGTGTTGTGCTGTCAAGGTGTGTTGCAAGCTGTTCAAACAGGAGCTCAAGGAAAAGGATCTGGTCTTCCACGCTCTTCCACAGACATGACACGCTCTTCAACACCACTTTGAAGCCCAAAGTCGATTTGCATATAACTACTGAAGGGCTCCTGCTCAGGAATGTAATTAGCTTAAGCTAATGCTTTTGTCTAAG